>NC_060906.1:10182345-10214845 GCF_014805685.1 Silurus meridionalis | reverse complement strand
TAAAGAGAATGTTTTCCAATAAAGTATGCTTGAAGCCTCTGTAATGATAGATAAAGAGCTATATTTCTATAAATTCTAAAGTAAAAGCACATTTTATTGGGCTCTTAACCAACACAGCATGGAAACCTTTTGCATGTGGCGACTGAATGGATGATACAGCTATGTATGATAAACATTGGTGACAGGGTGGATTGGTAGCCCCTCGATTCTCAAATAAACATACACACTCTACTGGGACTGCACATGCTATTACTTGATTCTGCAATCAGTTAAGCACAATCAACTCCACTAACCCTGTAGCTTACCTTTAACCTGACCTCACTATTTTCCCAATGGAAAATTCCCATCAAAGAATTGGTTGAACCTCATACCTTCATGACACACACATACACACCCACATACACACCCACACACACACACACACACACACACACACACACACACACACACACACACACACACACACACACACACACACACTTAGTAAGGTTCAGCTGTTGATAGAGTTAATAGAGTGAAATGCACATATGTAGCTTTTGACCTCTGATTCTGGGGGTCCCCTTTGTGTGTGTGTGTGTGTGTGTGTGTGTGTGAGAGAGACAGAAAAAGAGAGAGAGAAAGAGAGAGAGAGAGAGAGAGAGAGAGAGAGAGAGAGAGAGAGAGTGAGATAGAGAGAGACAGAGAGAGAGAGAGAGAGTGAGATAGAGAGAAACAGAGAGAGAGAGAAAGGACCATACCACCCACATTTGTCTTGTAGCAAAGACAGCATTCCACTTTTCTATTTAAAAGGAACGGGTGGTGAAAACAGAAGTATGTGAATGATTTTAGGTGAGAAGGATATGTGCCCTGAGGCATCTTTTAGAAATGTATGATTTCCATCTCTGAATGAAAAAGCATATTTTTACATGTCACTTGTTAGAGCTCGCGTATGCCAGTGTGGCTTCATATTGTATTACATAGAAGTTTAGGTTGGCTCCATAAACTGTGCTACCCGAGGAACATGCACTCTTCGTGGGGGAGCAGGTCACGCTGACCTTCTTAAGAAACGCAGAGAACCAAAACGAATCACGGTCACCCGCATAGATGGCAAACACACCCGCTCAAGTTACAAATGACTAGAGTGAGTAGAATACACAGAGAATATATGATACTCCCTGGTGGTTTCAATAACAGTGGGAGCTGACCCAAGGCCGATTTGTACACTTCAAGACAGAGTCGAGCTCAGTCAAGCGTCAGAGCTTTCTCCTTTTCATTTTTTAACATCTGTACAAGAATACAGCTTGTCGCAAGTGCTGCTGTAAAATATCCAAAATAATATTAGTCATACTCACCAATACACTAGTGCTTGGATATTTTAGAAAACAAAAAAAGCCTATACATTTTTTTTTAAATAATGCACTCCTATAAGATATAAATACACTTCTATATGTATATCTTTCACCACATATAAATACCAGCTTTGGTTCCATGTAAGTCAGTGCCAGGGTAAAACGCTGTGCCGCTGGTACCATCTCACCCTCACACAGCACTTCCACATAGGATTCAGAGTAAACAAAAGGCTGGCACTGAAATGCTCAGGAGCAGCAACAGTAAAAGACAGTCTTATACACAGATAAGAAAACAAAGCAAAGTGATTTATTTTATGGTAGGAGTTCTGCACAGATCTGTCCAGTACATTAGCCTCAAACTGAAAGACACGTGTAATAAATGTTAAATATGAAAGTGTGTATGTGATGTGCTTTGCCACAACACTTACATAGTTTTCCCAAATCTCATATCAAGATTAGACACAGCGCCTCAATCATTCACTCCTTGTCTCATGGATTTCTTGGCCAGATTACAACACTAATATTAGATGGATAGCTCCAGCAGAATAAATCACTGGGAGCATGATATGAGGGCAGTCTCAGGGCCACTAGAACAGCATGCACATGAGGGGGTCATTAGCATTTCTGTGTAAGGACATTATGCCCATATCCATTTAAATGTGTTTACACAACTGAGAATTATGGAGATTGTGTTTCCAATTTGGGTCTGTGTTTTTCAGCGATATGTACGATGGGGCAATTTATTTCACTCTATTTTTAGAAGAATCTGCACTCTCAGTGAGTTAAATTACCCCTTCTCAGGGGTTTTTTGTGTGTCTTAAAGGTGAGTATTATCTCTCGTATGTAAAACATTATTGAAGATGTTACAGTTTAGATTATAGAGTGACTAAAATAACAGAACAAATACTGTGATGATTAACAAATGAAAAAATATTTACAATAGACTACAGGTTTGAAATGGTGAGTGTGGATGAACAGTTAAAGCTAAGAAATGGCGCTTCAATTTACTTCATGAGGACGTTTTATTAATGATTTATATAAAATAAAATTCAGTAAAAATTGTTACTCTCTCATTGAAATGAGCATCCCCAAATGCTTTAAACTCCTTTGTAAATAATCACAACTTTCACATATTTCTGTATAAATTCTCTCTTCTAGCCCAGCTGTACCAAAAACTCTATGCGTTTTTTCTAAGATTGCTCATCACTAGGGAAGATCGATAGCTCAGCAAAGCTCAAAGCACTCAAGAGGCATTGATGGACCACTAAGATAAGCGCCTCAGGAAAACTGGACAGTGACCATTCAGTTAATGTGAATTTGAGGGAGAGTCCAATTGTCTTAAATGCTTCACATACAGTATTTTTTTTTTGTTTGTTTGTTTTAAGCCTTTATAAAATAAACATGCTTTTTTTGTGGCACTATAAGGATGAGGGGAAAGGGAATAATATAGGTATGCTAAACAGAAGATAAAGAAGGAGAAAAGGGTGGATGTTTAAAAAAAAAAAAAAAAAAATAAAAATATAATAATAATAATAATAATAATAATAATAATAATAATAATAATTCCCTGAAATTATATAAAGGGGCTGCACATAATGCATCCACATCGTAGTGCTGTGAAAGCAGGGAAAGAAAGAAAGGTAGGAGAAAGGGATGATTGGATGTTACAGTCCTTAGACCTAATTCCATTTGTTTGCAGATTGCCTGACCTATTGCATGTCTTTCACTATGGGTTTTTTATTTCCCCTTTGAATTGTTTGCCAATTGTTCTTTTCAATATACTTGCATTTGCATCCTGCACAAGCCTTATTTCTGACATTCACACTCTTACTTCTCTAATGAATCACTCACAATCTGTATATTTCCCATCATGTGCATTATGCATATTATACATTGTTCCCCATAAGATATTTAATATGAAACTATGAAAATAAAATTTGGCAGCAAAGTGCCACTGATAAGTTAATCGTTTGGGCAGTACTACTACTGAAAATAGATAGGGAAAAATCCAACCTAAAATAATTTAAATCAAGTGGACTGACATTGCTCAGCTAGGGGTATGAAAAAGAAAATCTAAATATAGACAAAGGGGGTACGTTTTGAGAGAGGAGACCTGAGTCCTTCTCCCTCTCATTCTCATATCTGCCTCATTAGATTAGTTTTAGTGATGTGTTTATGTACATCAATAAAAAATTTAAGATGTTACTCCGTCAGTACGGATAATTTGTTCTTTACTACGTTTACATCAACCTTTAGTATATTTAGGACAAAAGTAAGAGTCCATATTAATATCTCCTACTTAAAGGTACTGTGAAGTTTACAGTTGTGTTCAAAATTATTCAACCCCCAATGCTGTAAATGGTTTTAGGGAATTTAGTGTACATTTGTAATTGTATTCAGAATGAAATCCTACAAGGACTTCTTAAAGAACCATATGCAACTAAAATGACATCAATTAGTTTTGTAATACAGTAGTAAATGTTTCTTTTGTGAATTCTTCATTGACATAATTATTCAACCCCCAAGTGACATTCAATCTTAGTACTTAGTACAACATCCTTTTACAGTTATAACAGCTTTTAAACGTTAAGCATAGCTTGACACAAGTGTCTTGCAGCGATCTACGGGTATCTTCGCCCATTCATCATGGGCAAAAGCCTCCAGTTCAGTCACATTCTTAGGCTTGCGCACTGCAACTGCTTTCTTTAAGTCCCACCAGAGGTTCTCAATCGGATTTAAGTCTGGTGACTGCGATGGCCACTTCAAAATGTTCCAGCCTTTAATCTGCAACCATGCTCTAGTGGACTTGGAGGTATGCTTGGGATCATTGTCCTGTTGAAAGGTCCAACGTCTTCCAAGCCTCAGGTTTGTGACGGACTGCATCACATTGTCATCCAATATCTCCTGGTACTGAAGAGAATTCATGGTACCTTGCACACGCTGAAGCTTCCCAGTACCTGCAGAAGCAAAACAGCCCCAAAGCATGATTGACCCCCCGCCATGCTTCACAGTAGGCAAGGTGTTCTTTTCTTCATAGGCCTTGTTCTTCCTCCTCCAAACATAGCGTTGATCCATGGGCCCAAACAGTTCTAATTTTGTTTCATCAGTCCACAGAACACTATCCCAAAACTTCTGTGGTTTGTCCACATGACTTTTGGCGTACTGCAGTCGACTCTTCTTATTCTTTGGGGACAGCAAAGGGGTGCGCCTGGGAGTTCTGGCATGGAGGCCTTCATTACGCAGGGTGCGCCGTATTGTCTGAGCAGAAACTTCAGTACCCACATCTGACAAATCTTTTCTCAGTTCCTCAGCAGTCACACGGGGACTTTTCTCCACTCTACGCTTCAGGTAGCGCACAGCAGTCGAAGTCAGCCACGACCAGGTAGCGTTTCAACAGTGCCCTTTGCCTTGAATTTGCGAATGATGCTTCCTATGGTGTCTCTTGGTATGTTTAACATCTTTGCAATCTTCTTATAGCCATTGCCCTTCCTGTGAAGAGTAATCACCTGTTCTCTTGTCTTCCTGGACCATTCTCTTGACCTCACCATGTTTGTAACCACACCAGTAAATGTCTAGAAGGAGCTGAGTATCACAGTCATTTTAAAGCTGCCTAATTGGTGCTTATTAGGCTTTATTGCTGCTCCCTGATATCCACAGGTGTTTTCAATACCTGATTGAAAACACTTCATTGAACCTCTGTTCTTCAGAGTGGTAGTCTTTAAGGGGTTGAATAATTATGTCAATGAAGAATTCACAAAAGAAACATTTACTACTGTATTACAAAACTAATTGATGTCATTTTAGTTGCATATGGTTCTTTAAGAAGTCCTTGTAGGATTTCATTCTGAATACAATTACAAATGTACACTAAATTCCCTAAAACCATTTACAGCATTGGGGGTTAAATAATTTTGAACACAACTGTATTTGACAAACCTTTGTAGCACTTTTTTTTTCTAGTTAGTTCTAGTTTTCTAGTTCTAGACACCAAGTTTTGAAGGAAAAGGACTGTTTTAACACCTTAGATATTACTTAAAGTGTGTTTTGCTAAAGCACGTTTTCAACCTTTTGTGTATTTCTGGGCAAAATAGGGAGTTGTTTGCTTCAGCCAAGCCCTGGTGGCACAATGTAATTAATGGCATGTGAAGGCTATGAAAATCCTTATGTTAAGGAATGATGTGAACAACAGATAGAGCTGCTGAGCCTGCTGAGGTAAGCTCCTTCACCCTCATTGCAATTTTCGGATCCCAAGCAGGCACAAGACTCCTAGTGAAGAGTAAACATTGCTTTTACTGTGCTGGGATACAGATTAGAGGAGCTGGCAGTGAACATGTGCAAATCCTTGATAACAAGATAGCAGTAGCTCCTAAGTACATGGTCTGCATTGTGTCTTTTATAATTTTATTGTTGGCCGCTGCTGAATCCATGGGGCCACTCTACAAAAGGGTGGGATTAGCTATAAAGAATGAAGTGCTGCTAATACAAAAATCCTGACCATGTTTAGTTATTTATTTATTTTCAATAAACAGTATATGATGATTTGAAAAAAAAGGAGGCAGAAGCTGTATGATTAGCATTACAAAATCTTCCGGAAACCCCCTAAAAAAAATCAAATGTGCTGACTAAAAACAATAAAGATTTTGACAACATATGAGAGCCATGAAAGCTGTTTACCTACTGGAACAACACCAACACCCAACAGATGAGCTGTCTTGGAGCAAGCTTGTACCTGGTAATTTGAAAAGAAAAGGTGGTTAAGTGTATTTGGATACCTAAGGCAAAGTTGAAGTCTACATTTTATTGACCAGGCAGACAAGTCACTTCCTAGTGTGGTTCATGAGTATGAGAGGTTTGGGGCCAGGATGTTGCATCATTGTTGACAATTATATGCCTTCCAACACTTCTACTGTTCTGACACTACAGTACAATATTAATGATTGCCCCATTCTTGCCAGACGGACCATGGTTCTATCTGTTGATGGTACTGACAGGCCCTGTGTGCACACTACCCACCAAACCAGACCTAGTTTCACAGATGAACAAGTCTCTGTGGCACAGCAAACCACACACCTTGAAAAACTATCCTCATCCTTAATTATTAATAATGTACATTTGTTTTTCATTTTGTTCTGTCTCACTCATTTGAATTTAGTACTGTTTTATCCTTCATGTGCTATTGCATTTTCTTTTCTCTTCTTCTTTCTCTGTTTGGATTCACATCTGACAGTTGTAATTATCTCAGTTAAAAAAATAAAATAAAACCTAATTGGGACAGATACATTCTGGTACACAGTTTCATCTGATATTGGTATTATGCAGCAGATGCGACTTGCCATATGATCCAGTGGAAGTTGCAGAAAAATGGCAAGTGTTATATTTCAGTATACAGAATGGTCAAACTACCATGCTACCATGTCAATCTTAAAATGCTGGCTCTCAACCACAGTGTAGAAGTGACTGCAAGCTGGCAGGTCACTGACAGGTTGTGTTTTTGTGTGCACCATAAAGGGGCTCTGCTGTTCTAAAGACAAGTTACCCTACTGGGTAAAGAAAGTGATTGCACAGGCATACTTGACGGCAGGTTAAAAATGGTTAGCACTTGGGAAGCACTAAGAGGAATTTCACTTGCGTATACTTCTTAAGTTCACCATCTACCCTCAGCTACCTTGTCACAACCAATGGGCTATATGGTGAGCTTAAATGATTCGCTCATTAGATTACAACATTATATCTATAGTGGTCCTTATGCTCAAAAGAGTTCAATTTCAGCTCCAAGTGATTCTCTGTCTTAATGCAAAACACGAGCCCTGAACGCAACCCTTCAGCCTGAGCACAAATTCCTGCACACTTCAAAATATAGTGGAAAGGTATTGTCATGCTAGAACAGGTTTGGGCCACTTTGTTTCAGTGAGGGGAAACTGTATTACTACCACATACAAAGATAATCTACTGAATTTTAAGCTTTGTGGCAACTGTTTCCTGAGAAACAGGAAAAAATCCACTAGGTCCAAAGGAAACCACTCTGGCAGCCATGAAACCACAGTAACATATGAAACCTGTTTTTGTTTTTTTTTGTTTTTGCGAAGAAAATGCCAATCTTTCAATTAGGACCAGTCAGACAAATTCAAATATGTAATTTATTTCAGTCATTACAGGAACAGTCCTAACAAAAACATACCAACACAAGGCATCCAGATATACTTAGTTTGTACCCTAATGAATCAGCATTAGAACATATTTATCGACAGAGACTTCAAAACACTCTAAAGTCACTCTGGGCTACAAGTGTACTAAGCTACAAGATATGATGCACCTTGAAGGATCTCAGCTTTTGCCATCTGTGTGTGGTTAGCACCAGGGTTCCAGCCAAATGCTCACCTGCCAACTGGCATACAGTATGACGTGCAACAACTCTATTTGCTTCCAGCAATCTATTATGGACTTTGATAAACAACATGTTCTTCTAGATAATATTAATGCATCTGGAAAACTGTCAGGTAGAGGACACTGAGTACATACACCTTTTTTGCGTTTTATTCCAACCTTTTTTGTTTAGCAAGTACCTCAAATGTTCTATATTTATTTCTTTCAAAAAGAAAAGGAATGAAAATATGGAAAAAGCATTTATGTTTTTCTCTGAGATCAACATATTCTCTTTGCTTGGTGTAAAAGTAAATATGTTAATTTGTGTCTATGCTTTTCATTCCACTGAGCGTCAACATCTAAAAAGACTCATCTGGAGAGTTTTAGCTCGCACTGGTGGAGTAAAACCCATTGGCATCATTGTGAAAAGCCCTGGCTAGGTAAGGTACTGAGAAGAAAATTTTCTTCTCTTCTTGCCAAATGTGTGGCTGGAAAAGAATCGTCTCGGTGCCCTGTGCTGCAGTGAAGCTTAAAGCTCCAGGAAATTTTGCTTGGACATCAGAATCGAAAAAGCTGTCACAAAAAAAACTGAGGTTCCACACTTATTCACTATTTTGCTGAGGTTGTAAGCTCAACCCTTTATGTAGAATTGGTATTCATCTTATATTTACATTCATCTTTGTGCATTTAGTTCCTGCTGAGCCAGTGCTTTGATGTGGTTATCAAATCTCAGGAGTGTCTGTGTCCCATATGGGATTGTTGCATTTATCATCTTATCTTAATTAAAATAAGATTATTTATGCACTGCACATTTTGATTTACATCAGATACCTCTTATATAAGTGGCCTAAAGACAAAACATCTGTTGCTATAATTTATAGTCCACCATGCGGCACCACGGGACAAAGATATAGGAACCAGTGAAGGTTGAAATAGAGATTAAGGTGTACTAAGAGATGCTAATAATCGCAACTAAAGTAGATAGAACTTCGTCACTACGGGCCGTATTGTAAAACAGATGTTCAAACATATCCAGACTATTATTTGCACATGACAGTGTATTTGGTTTAATGAAAGACGTGTTTATCTTGGGTCAGATCAGTCAATAGCAACATTGCATTAGGATCACATCATGTGGAGGAGATCTGTAGGGACATCACTTTATAACTAGACTGTTAAGCTAATACCATTACATGGGTCCATGGCTCCATGGCTCCAAAATTCAAAAAGCATGTATGTGTGAACTCAGCTGTGTGCTTATTATCTAACAAAACGAACATGCTGTGCTTTCTTTCACAGCAAATTTTAGAGGCAACACTGATTCTCCGCGCTTTACTCTGCCCTTGATAGAAAAAATTTACTTTCATTAGGATTTAACCACATTTAGA
This sequence comes from Silurus meridionalis, assembly GCF_014805685.1. NCBI lineage: Eukaryota > Metazoa > Chordata > Actinopteri > Siluriformes > Siluridae > Silurus > Silurus meridionalis. The sequence goes on along the minus strand of NC_060906.1, from coordinate 10,205,766 downwards.
CAGGACCGCAATTATGTTTCTTTTAACTCCACTTTTGATATGGTTATTGTGTATAGTATGTTATGATATGGGCCAATTCCTCCTGATGCCCTACCTTTGGATGGAGTTCTCTTGAATTGGAGATTCACGCTGTGAAATAAATTAAATTAATTAAGGTACATAAAGATACTGGGCAGGTAATCCAAATAAAACATTCTTGGTGACTGTAATATCTCATCTCAAATTGCACTTATTAAAAACTGTAAAGAATCACAAAGTGCTATATTGAAAAAAAATAAAATGAGGCAGTTTTGTTGTGCAAGGCAGGAACAACACAGAATCACTGGTTATCCAGCTGAACCAAACCCACTACACAAATACAGAACAGGCATGAAAGAACACTGTTGAACCAGATGTACAGCAGTTTGTGAAGTTCTTTTAACCAGTTTCCAGGGTACATAGCCTTAACCGGAAAGACTGGGTGGCTGACCAAAAATAATTTGTTTAATAAAACCAAGATCTTTTGAGATTTCCATGATGCCTCTGTGTTCTGGTTTTGGATACTTTACAAGGTTAACTGGCCAGAGGACAAGCATTATTGTGACTCAGTTTGCAGCTATAGTGATACATGCTGAAATAACCAACAAACGGGCAAGTCCTTACATCCTGCCAAGTGTCCCCTGCAATGCTGCATCATACTGAGATTGGCAGTGTGGCAGTAAGACCTTATGCCAGATATCACCAAGCATTTTGTAAAAGGCACATGGAGACAGAGACAGCTATATTTGAAACAAATAAAAGGGTTTATTTTACAGCCACATGAGCATATTTGGGTGCCAAGATGTCTTCCCGTCTTTGTGGAGGGAAAATCGAGTGTGATCATGTGTATTTTTTGAGTGCATAAGCAGAAAACGAGTGTCCATTTTCCCACTGGGTAAGCAGTTAGAGCTGCAAGGGCTTTATTGAGGGCTCCTCTACTGTTGTGCTTGGCAGGAGGAAAGACATTTCTTCAGGCGGAATTATAGACCAAGAAAACCATTGGAGGAGCTTTAATAGCTTCTGGGTTTTCTCAAAGCCATGGGTCTGGTAAACGGCAGCAGATAACAGTAAAAATAATGCTTTCCTGATTCTCTGAGTATCTGCAGACTGTACACATAGTAGTGTGCTATTAGAAGGCTTTTAAGAGTGGTAAATATGAGACTTTGATGTGGCACAGGGACAACTTGGATACAACTCTTTAACAAAACCCAAAACACAAAGGGCTCATTATAAGAGAAATTAATTTTGACAGCAAATAAAAGACTTAAAATAAATGTTTCTTTTAATGTCTTATATATTCATAAATTGCTGTACTTTCATGCCCTCAGAGGACCTATAATATAATATAATATAATATAATATAATATAATATAATATAATATAATATAATATAATATAATAACCTTATAATATAATAACCTTATAATAACCCTAATTACAGCAGGCAGATAATATATATAATAAAACACTGATCTATATCAAAACTTCACTTTCTACACTTGTTTCCATAATGCATGTAAGAAAGCATGCAGCAGTATTTCCAGCCATCAACGCAAGCTTGGGTTTCTGTCTGTGCAGAGTTTCAAATGTTTTCCCTGGGTGTCCTTTGCTTCTCAGATTTCCTTTAATATACTGTATGCAGATTAACTCTAGTACATACATTTTCCCCTGTATTTATAATGTGGATAAAATGTCTGAGGGACTGGTGATCATGGGACGGGTTCTTGACCAGGAAAAATTGGTCTAACGAGCCTATGAAATCTTTATCCATGCTTCTGTAAATTGGCTTACATAAATAAATAAAAAACTTTCTCTGATGCCTCATCTCATAAATTGTAAGTAAAAACCACTTGGCCAGCAGTTCATTTTTGTAAATAGCACTGGATCAATGAACACACCCAGGAATGCTCTGTAATACTCTGAAAAGGAGACTGGTGAAGCTTGGCAAACTGAGTAATATGCGATGTTGTTTAGCTTGCCTGTTTGGTTTTAGCCTAACAGACGTGTTGGCACATGCAGGTAGAGACAGATCTTGAACATTCCATTCAATTCAGAGGGAGTGGCGCTGTGGAAATTACAAAATAATTGTGCAACATGATTCTGTCTTGGATATTTATCGACACCAAATATTTGCTGTTGTTAAACGAGATGTACTAGATATAACAAACAATTGTGAAACAAAATATGGTCTTATTATTAAGTATAAATCAATACATGCATTTTCATGAGCAAACTGATTCACACAAAAAAAGCTGAATTACTTAAGACTAAATTAATACTTTGGTATATTATAAGGTATATTTGGATTAATTTTGAACTAATAAAATCGATTATGTTGGGGGAAATGTATTAGTTTATTAGTCTTTGCTTATTCAGAATATGTTTAATGTCTACAGGAATTAGCTCAGAATGTAATTGTGACATTGTGGAACTGACAGTCTCCACACTAAATAAAATAAAGAATTATATACACATGTTTATATATATATACAGTGAAATCCAAATGTCTAAACCAATTTTCTATTGTAATACATTACAAATGATATATTAGACAACAACTTGAGTGAAAAGAAGAATATTAAAAATATCTACACAAATGTCAGAGTTTTTTAGTATTTAGTTTGTCCCCTATTCTGATTAATGCATACTTGAACTGTCATGGGCTTCACAGGCTTGTGCAAATTCTGGGAAACACAAAAAATAATAAAATAAGTGTCTTTAGAACACAGTCTCCAATAAAAAAGATTAGACATGAGCAAAATCTGATCTTTTGTTCATGCTCAATACTAAATTTAAATTAAGACCTAAAATTTTGTAGAATGTTGAATATTTAGGATATTGACAGAATATTAACTTTATTTTCAATATTTTAAAAGCTTCTTTGAATTATTTTTTTTATTTTTATATTTATTTATTATATTATTATTTTTTAAAGAAATAAAATCCCCATTTTTGCTTCAAATGCTCTGAGAGTTTTGGACCCCACTCTATATACAAATACCATAAATTGGATTACATACCTCAGAAAAAGTACAGTATACGTTTGTATTTCACACATTTGGCATATTCGTGTGTATTTATAGGTGTTTATGTGCCTTCCATTAAACCAATGCACATATGCCAAAAATGTAACAAATACTAATACAAGAAAAATAAACTACAGGTTGTTAACTCTTTCACTACAACCCAGCCATTAGGGTTGCACAAGCCAGTGCACTCTTAGTGCCGGTCCCAAGCCCGGATAAATGGGGAGGGTTGCGTTAGGAAGGGCATCCATCCAAATCTGCCAAATGTGCCAAATCAAACATGCGGATCACGAATCGGAAATTCATACTGGATCGGTCGAGGACCAGGTTAGCAATGGCCAACAGGATACCGGTAAAAATTAGGCTACTGTTGGCCGAAGGAGGAGAAGGAGAGGAGGAAGACATCTACAGAGACAGCAGAGAAAGGAGAAGTGTGGGAGAGTGGCGGTCTGGGTTGGTACTTTAAATGTTGGTACTATGACTGTTAAAGAGAGAGAGGTAGCTGATATGATAGAGAGGAGAAAGGTAGATATGTTGTTTGTTCAGGAGACCAAGTGGAAAGGGAGTAAGACCAGGACCATTGGAGGTGTTTAAACTGTTCTTTCATGTTGTGGATGGAAAAAGAAATGGTGTAGGGGTGATTTTGAAGGAAGAGTACAGTAAGAGTGTAGTGGAGATGAAGAGAGTTTCTGATAGAGTGATGAACGTGAAGCTGGAAATTGAAGAGGTGATGATAAATTTAATCAGTGCTTATGCTCCACAAGTGGGTTGTAATGAAAAAATTCCAGAGTAAGTTAGATGAAGTAGTAGAAGGTGTACCTAGGAAAGAACGATTGGGGCAGACTTCAATGGCCATGTAGGTGAAGGAAACAGACATGAAGAGGTGATGGTAGGTATGGCCTTAATAAGAGGAATGTGGAAGGGCAGATGGTGGTAGATTTTGCTAAAAGGATGGAAATGGCAATGGTGAACACTATTTTAGGGGGACAGTGTAGCTAGATGGCATCGGATGGTGGTCTGTAGGATGGCTTTGGAGGTGAAGAAGAGGAGGAGAGGGAGGACTGAAAGATGGTGGACTGAAAGAATAAGATGGTGAAAACTGAAGGAGGAAGACTGTAGTGTGAGGTTCAGGGAAGAGGTCAGATAGAGGCTCAGGCATGGTGAAGAGGTGCTGGATGATTAGGCAACTACTGCAGAAGTGATAAGGGAGACAGCTAGAAAGGTACTTGGTGTGAAATCTGGAAATAGAAAGGAAGACAAAGAGATGTGGTGGTGGAATGAGGAAGTGCAGGAGAGCATAAGGAGACAGAGGTTGGCATATAAAACAACATCTATAAATGTATACTCTATAAAGTATAAATCCTTTACTCCTTCTTTAGTATCCAACTTCTCATACTGACCCTCATATGCCTTTTCCTTGGCTTTCGCCACATCTCTCTTGAGATGCAGGAGCATGTGAGGGATGTGGTGAAAGCCAAGGAAAAGGCATATGAGGAGCTGTATGTGAAGTTGGATACTAAGGAAGGAGAAAAGGATTTGTATCGATTGGCCAGGCAAAGGTAACAAGCTGGGAAGGATGTGCTGCAAGTTAGAACAATAAAGGATGTAGATGGAAATGTGTTGACTAGTGAGGAGGCTGTGTTGAGAAAATGGAGGGGGTATTTTGAGCAGCTGATGAATAAGGAAAATGAAGTGGGTTAGGGTTAGAGTGAAGATTGGATGATGTGGAGATGGTGAAGCAGAAAGTGGATAGGATTAGTAAAAAGGAAGTGAGAGCAGCGAATAATAGGATGAAGAGTGGACCATATGACATACCAGTAGAAGCATGGAGCTGTTTAGGAGAGATGGCAGTGGAGATTTTAATAAGATTGTTAACAACATTTTGGAAAGTGAGAAGATGCCTGAGGAATTGAGAAGGAGTGTGATGGCACCGATCTTTACGAATAAGGGAAATGTGCAAGACCTGCAGTAACTACAGGGGAATAAAGTTGATCACTCACACCATAAAGTTATGGGAAAGAGTAGTGGAAGCCAGGCTGAGGGAGGAGGTGACCATCTGTGAGCAACAATATGGTTTCCTGCCGAGGATGCGCACCACAAATTATTTGCTTTGAGAATGTTGATGGAGAAGTATAGAGAAGGTCACAATGAGTTGCACTGTGTGTTTGTGGATTTAGAGAAAGCCTACGCCAGGGTGCCGAGAGAGGAGTTGTAGTATTGTATAAGGAAGTCAGGTGTGTCAGATATGTGAGGGTGGTGCAGAACATGTGGGAGAGAGTGTGACAGCAGTGAAGTGTGCAGTGGGAACAACAGACTGGTTTAAGGTGGAGGTGGGACTGCATCAAGGATCGGCTCTGAGCCCTTTCCTATTTGCAGTGGTGTTGGACAGGTTGACGGATAAGGTCAGACAGGAGTCTCCGTGGACTATGATGTTTGTGGATGATATTGTGTTTGTGGTGTGAGTAGGGAGCAGGTTGAGAAGAGCCTGGAAGGGTGGAGGTATGCACTGGAGAGAAGGAGAATGAAAGTCAGTAGGAGTAAGACAGAGTACATGTGTGTGAATGAGAGGGGGGGCAGTGGAGTGAGAAGAGGTGGAGAAGGTGGAAGGTGGAGTTCAGGTACCTGGGGTCAACAGTGCAAAGTAATGGAGAATGTGTTAGAGGAGTGAAGAAAAGAGTGCAGGCAGGGTGGAGTGGGTGGAGAAGAGTGATAGCAGGAGTGAATTGTGATAGAAAGGTAGCTGCAAGAGTGAAAGGGAAAGTTTATAGGACTGTGGTGAGACCTGCGGTGTTGTATGGTTTAAAAACAGTGGCATTGACTAAAAGACAGGAGGTGGAACTGGAGGTAGGAGAGGTGAAGTTGTTAAGGTTTTCGTTGGGAGTGACGAGGATGGACAGGATTAGAAACGAGTTTATTAGAGGGACAGCGAGAGGCCCGATTGAGATGGTTTGGATATGACAGATGTGGGACATGTGGTATATCAGTAGGAGAATGCTGAGGATGGAGCCACCAGGAAGGAGGAAAAGAGAAAAAAAAGGAGGTTCATTAATGTGGTGAAGGAAGACATGCAGGTAGTTGGTTTGAAAGAGGCAGATGTAGAGGACAGAGTATTATGGAGACAGATGATCCGCTGTGGCAACACCTAATGGAAGCAGCCGAAAGATGAAGAAGAAGAAGATGTTAACTCTTTCACTACACCAGCATATGTTAGAAGTATGGGACTCTTAAAATCTGTTTTTAATTCAGAAGCCTGCCATTATATCCACTAGCATTTAAAATTGTATTTGAATAAAAATCCATTTAGCACAACTGAAATCAGTTTGCTGCAATGCATGTCATTTGCAAATCAGATAGCACCAACTTTCAGTGTTGTTTTCTATCTTCACTTGTTCTATGCAAAATCTGTGGTATTGGAAATCATGGTTTTATATAGTGTATTTCATTTCCTCAAATTTAGCGGAAGGCTCTACTCCAGACAGTTGGTTCTATTTTTCATGTACATCAATTAGGCACGACTTTCATGATTACTGCATAGCTGGCAGTGGATGACAAGAAGATTATCTATTATGGCTTAATGCATTTTAGGCCATCTAATGTGGTTTGGGCTATAAATCAGCTATAAATCTTACATTTTACATAGATAATACTGATCTGCATATAATCCAATACCTTTTCATTACCAGCCTTTTCCTTCCTTCTCTCCTTTTCCAAATTCAAAATCGTCCTTTGTCAGACTTTGCCATGTTTGCTTGGCTACAATCCTGTGTCACTGTATCTCACTGCCTTTTGATCTCTTGCGTATGACCTAGTTTTTATGTTTGCATTTCTCTTGTTTGTTTCTTGTTTGGATTGGCACGGCTTCCTTTGTGTTTGCCTTCCCACGTCCTGGGCCTTTTGCTTTATGCACTGCTTACACATCTAAAAAATATTTATGTTTGCCAATTTTACTAACTGTGATCTTTTCAAATATGCTGTACCTGAATACCTGATTACTTTAGATAGACTGAGTTATATAGGGAAACTAGGATGGGCACGAACAGTGCTGTGAAAAAGTATTTGCCCTGATTTCTTGATTTTATTTTTATATTTTTGCATATTTGTCACACTTAAATGATACAAATCATCAAGCAAATTTTAAGATTACTTGAATACATGGATTAAAAATGCAGTTTTAAAATAATTATTTTATTTACTAAGGGTTTAAGAGTGGCCTTGTCTGGACTTGCTGTGGCAAGACCATAAACAGTGGCCATTCATGCTCAAAAACTCTCCAATATGTCTAAATTAAAACATTTTTGCAAGGAAGAGTGGCCAAAATACCTCCACAGCTATGTGAAAGACTCATTGTCAGTTATCGCAGATGCTTGATTGCAGTTGTTGCCACCAACGGTGGCAGAACCAGTTATTAGGTTTAGGGTGCAATTACTTTTTTCACATAGGGCCAGGCAGGTTTGGACAGCTTTTTTCCCTTAGTAAATGAAATCATCAATTAAAAACTGCATTATGTATTTTGCTTAGGTTATTTTTTTTTCTAATATTAAAGCTTGCCTGATGATCTGAAACATTAAATTTTTTTACATATGCAAAAAAAAAAAAAAATCCTTTTACATACAAAAAGTTACATATGTATGCTAGTTACATATGTAACTGTTGCTATATTCATAACAGATATGCATGCACATATCAAGACCTCTACTATAAACGGTTGCTATATACAGTGGTTATATGATATTGTACATTGCTATAAATGAGGTGCCAGAGAAGGGGGGGAGTTCTGGGATTATATAGTAGATGCATGCTTGCAAGAAGGGTGAATGTGTCGCAGATGGTTTTCTCACTGATCGTCTTAAGTCTGGCGAGAGCTTTAGGCCTCTGTTTTTTCAGAGGTGGCAAGGCTGTAAACACACTCTATATAGTTCTTACATTGAATCAGACTGAATTTTCCTATTAGTGTGATTGTAAAGATCCTTGCAGTCCATGCTATTAGCTGCTCCTCAGCCTCTGGTTAAATCTGGTTGCGGCCGGTATAAGGCTAAAACTGATTTACCGCTAGACACTGCTGAAGCTAAAGTTGAATACTGCAATTCCACTGTTATTTTACAATCAGCTAGGTAATGTTTTCCAGACATGGCTACAGACATAGCATGCTTTGAAAAAAAACTTTGATAGTTTTCTCAGCTTGGAATTGAGATCTAATTGTGCCAGATGGCAGGCCATGTCAGCCTTGGCATTGCTGTGTACCAAGCATAGAGGAGGTATGCACCAAAGACTGTTTCTCTGTCAATACCAAGTTAACAAACACATCATAGTGTAGTCCAAGAGAGCTTGGTTTCCAAAGAGCTTACATTCATTCTACGTATGAATGCGAACGCTATGGCATGGCTTTTAACAATTGGCTTCTGATATATTGAACACTTCACCGATGTTGAAACATCATACATATGATACAAAAGTGACTAAATGATTTCCTATTGTTTGTCATGCATCATTGCCTGTAAATGTTAACTAGTAGAATATCTTCAAGTCTGTGGCACTTGGGTTAAGTTCTAAACTTAAAGTCTAAATGTCATCCTCAGTGCTTATTTTAAGCATGCAAGTGTCCATTCCAGCAACTGTCCCACCGAGATAGTGAGAAATAACATAACCAAAGCCCATCCATAGTTTCTTTGCTCAGACAGTGATCGCTTGGGCATAAATTCTGCAATATTACTCGTTATTATTTTTGAGTCAAGCTTTTGTATATAGTGGAAAACAGCAATCGCCACAAGGAGCATTATATCTTGTGATATACTGGCTACTTCTTCAGGTAGCAGAGGATGTGAACACTGAATGAATTACTAAACGGAAACCAAAGAATGTTGCAGAGTAAAAAATAGGCAGTAAAGAGCCTTGGCTTCTGTCTCTGTCTGCTGCCATAATCCAACGACTAAGGAGCTTAGCTACTAGTGGTTTTAGCCACAGTTGCTAACCAGGAAGTGTGTGGTCTGTGGGGCTTCAATGAGAAAATGCAGAGGAGAGCTTTACTCATGCTCAAGTCCATGTATGTACTTTGATGGTTTCTATCTATCTATCTATCTATCTATCTATCTATCTATCTATCTATCTATCTATCTATCTATCTATCTATCTATCTATCTATCTATCTATCTATCTATCTATCTATCTATCTATCTATCTTAAAAAATATTAGAGCAGTTTGCTCAGTACTTTAATTTACTAGTATTTTAAATTAACTATAAAATTATAAAAAGAAAGATGTGCACATGCAGTTCAATATCCGTCAGTGTGAGCATTGTTTATTTGGATGAAGCACACAGTTATGAATTTTTACTTGGCTGGATAAAAGATTTATCATCTGGATCCATTGAATCACTAAAGCTTGCTTTCACACTGATCATGATGCTGCATCATAATATTAAGTTGTATATATGCATGAACGTGGAACTCCTTTATTGACTAGGTCTGGAAACGTTAAAGATTGGTAGACTTGTTTACAAGATGAGGATTTTAACTATGCATGATTCACATTGCTTCCCCTCTCTCTGTCTCTGTCTCTGTCTCTCTCTCTCTCTCTCTTTTCATCTGTCTCTTTCGTTGTCTTTTGTAATTACTATAATTGTTTGGCCAGTGGCCAGTCAGTCTATGATTTTTGCTGCTTGCTAAAGAGTGAGGACTTGGGTGGGGGCAATATGCCTATTCTACTCTCTCTGTTCTCTGTTAGCTGTTCTGCCCAGCTAATCGGGTGCTGATGTGGTTTTGAACTCCCCTGGGAGGACACAGGTGGTACAGCCCAGGCAGCAACGACTTGTATAGCCTCAGAAAATATAATTTACTGTCCAGTAGCCCCATAGGACAACTACAAAGCACATCTCCTGAGTGATACATGCTACCTGTCCAATATTTCCAAGTGCCATTCCTTGAATGAAAAAAGGTTTACCAAGTTTTTTTAAGGTTACTAGCCTTTGTAACGAACAAGGCCCCTGTTAAATTGTTGAAAAGATACAACATTCTGATCAATACAAACATTTTATTCAGTGAACAATAAATAGAAGGAATTAAAAATATTATATATATTTATTTATATAATATGTATGTATGTATGTATGTATGTATGTATATATATATATATATATATATATATATATATATATATATATATATATATATATATATATATATATATATATATTAAAACAATGCAAAAGTCAAAACCAACAGTCAAAAGTTAAAAATGGGCATTTCACCGTTTTACAAAACAGTTTATTTTGCATAAAACTAACCAACAACACTGGGACTCAGTACATTAGGAAAGTACTTATATATTTTCTGCTAACATTCTACAGAAGATACCTTAACAAATCTTTTTTTTTTTTCTGGAAGGACCCCTAGCATTTTCCTGTCAAAAGGATGACTGTAGTCTTAACACCACAAACTCCTTACTCTAGTGATGACACATTGCAGGTTGCTTAAGTGTCTGCAGGTTCAGGATCAGGCTGAGGTCTATCAATCTGCCTAGCTACAATAAGCTCGATGACAGCACAGATCTGAGTGTAGCAGTGTAGCTTTGGTGAGTCACAGTGTGATGATCTCAGCAGAGCAGACCACAGGAGCTGTCAAATTCAAATGATAATAAAATAAATCCTGGTGTTCCAACTAACCCTGCTGTTATAGATGGCAGCTAACAATTTTTGTTTTTTTTCATCCCTTAAATGGCAGAGGTGATGTTTTTCCATTTCTGGTGTGTATGCCAAGACCCCCCACGAAAAAAGTTGTTATATGACAATGATGTATAAGTATCTAACACGTCATCAGTTCATTTCTTTTACTGCACCTTGGAGCGTCCTGTGAAACAGCTTGTGACTATAGTTGGACATAAAGGGAGTAACATTTCCTCCAAAGCCTGCGATATGCTTCTATCAACCTCTAATCCGCTATCTTTGCTTCAGACTTGGCAAGCGCATTCTTAGGCTGTTTTTTTTTTCTGTGCCTACTGGTTAAGCTGGGTTCCACAAATAGCTTACAAGCCTTATCATCTTCAATCACTGTCTACGAGTTAGACAGTTAGATCAGCTCCCAAGCCACTTCCCCTGCACTCTGAGTCTTTTACATCAACTACTTTCTGACAAACTTCAGGCATTAGGATGTGAGCCACATAAGTGGTTAAGTAAATACCTCATCATAACGTGCAACTAAGACAAGAGTAAGAAAGGGAAGTTATCCAGATAATGCTAATTCCCATATACAGGTCAGAGTGAGTCTTGTTCCTTACTCAGTTATTAGCCAATTTGGACTTTCCCAGTGTTTCAGATCACTGCCACATTGCCTGATTTAAGCCTGCATAAACTCACCTAGCAGATTACCTTCACAATTTGGCATCAATTTTGTAAATTGACAGATTATATTATTATTATTTCCAGGAATTCCGCTCATTTTCCTGACTATCATGTTAGTGGTTTAAGCTACAGATTTCCAAGCTGCCGGTTTCTAAGATGACAGTAAACCAGGAGTTAAACTGCAATGTTAAACTCTGGCTTCAGCATGGTCCAGAAGTGTATCACATTTAGTCTTTAGCAACTTGCATGCACTACTGGTGGGCTCCAAATAGTCTGGGTCTACCACACTAAAGATTTGGTACCATTTATAGCAGCAATTGTTAAAAACATAGAATTGACATTATATGGAGCTCTATGTGGAGCATTTTAATTGCATAAATCATCCATGTTCTCAAGCATGATTGTCTGTACTAGAAGACACATTCAGGCACCCATGCAAAGCTTATGTATCAGAGCCCCAAATTTGCATAAAAGAAACCCTGGAGAGAATAAGAAATCACCCTGGCCAGTTGGTCCCCTAAAATTGCCACAATCTTGCCTGGACATTGTCCAAAACCATAAATGAACATTTTATTGCTGTCAGTCTCTAAAAAAATATTGAGTGCCCACAACTTACCCAATGGCCCAACCACCAAAGAGCAGGCCACCTAGCTATTGATTTCTACTGAGACAGTTACAATTTTTAATTTAAATTGTTACCAACCCAGCATCCAAAGCTCAGAGCAAATGGGGAAAAAAGGTTTAGAGGCAAAGATTTGGACAGAATTTGGGTGCAGGACATAAGGAACAGGTTCTGGTAGGCATCTACCTGAGAACAGGGCATCTATGATTCATGCACCCTCTTTACATTCATTACAGTACTTGGCTTGAAACTGAAAAAATATATAGTGTCATAGCAAACCCTCACAGTGTGCCCTGTACCCTGTGATCCAAGTTAATTAAATGGGAGCATTGTATGCTGTGTTAATATTGTTATGAAAACCCCTGTTGAAGCAGATGTATATTTTGGAATATTAGTATTATAACAGTATACACATCCAAGTGCAAATCCTATTCTATTCTCATCAATGTCAAAACATGGCCAGTCAGACTTTCTGATCCGTGTTTGCATGGCTGCAGTGGTTTAACTCTTCTTCTAAAAGCTAATCTGTTAATTTCCAGAGTACCGGTGTTCAATTCTTAATGCACAATGACTAATGAACCTGTTGATGGATAGATTTTTTCTGCCTCTGCATTTCATCTTCTGTTCACCCATATTTTCTCTGTGTCCTCTGGGTGGCCCTGGATGCTCTACAGAATAATGAGAGCCACTTAAGACAAAGTGACCTTAAAAATAAGCCTTGCTTTTTCACATGCAAAGAAAATTATTAATAGCATCTTTTTGTCTGAGTAGTCCTGTTTCGGCATTTTTACTTCATTGCATATGCATGTCATAGCAATATTATGTCTGGTTCAAAATGAGAAAAATATAGTTTAATCCATGCAACAGTGTACTCATTATATATATTAAATAGTATAGAAATATTATATATATATATATATATATATATATATATATATATATATATATATATATATATATATATATATATAATATTTCTATACTATTTAACAATATTATCCCTTTAGAAATGTACTTGAAAGAATCATTAATAAATTATTTAATACTGAAAACAAGCAGCCTCTTTTTTACTGCCCCAGAATGGTTGAAGTGCCTGAAGATTACTTAGGTGGGCTAGAGCCGAACTGCATTCCCTTAAGTGAAAATCATCACCCATTAAAAAGTGTTAGCAGATAAAAGAGTAATGTGTCATTTTCACAGTATAACAATTGGATGATTGATAGTTAATTTAAACATGAGACAGAAAAAGGGAGGGAGAGAAAGGGAGAAGAGCAAGAGAAAAAGAGAGACAGAGAGAGCGAGAGAGAGAGAGAGAGAGAGAGAGAGAGAGAGAGAGAGAGAGAGAGAGAGAGAGAGAGAATAAAAGAACATTTTAGGTTTGGTCCGCAGTGAATGGCCTGATTCTGTCTGTCTGGCTGGGCCAGGCTTTGAATAACAGCACTCTACATTATTGATGTGTGGTGATGTGAGACTGCTGTGTGCTACACTCTCTGAGCTTTGGTAATTAGCAGAAACCTGCTGGCATGCTTCTACTGGCTTTGTGTCTGCTTTACTTTGGTGGTGTGGTTTACACACCCAATTACTAAAGCCAGGCACTTGGACAATTCATGTTGCTTGGAGTACAATAAAAAAAGAAAATTGCTCAGAGGGTTGCATATCATTCAATATATTCATATATGTGCTAGACACTCTTTCATATATTATGAGATATATTTTGTTAAACAATATTGCACACACCACACACTACGTTTGTCAATGTATGCCCCCCCCCTTCAGATAAGTAATGAAAATAATTATTACAATCAATTATTAGAAATGTATATATCCATTATTTACATAGGAGGTGTAAATGTGATGTATATATAGATCTGCAAAAGTGAATAGTTACAGTGTTAAGTAATCGGTTAGAAACGATGCAACTGAATGTTTTCTTTTTTTGGTGCTTTTGAACAAAAATCCAAGGCGTCCAACTGCAATAACAGTTCATGTAGACCCATGGAAAGTGTTCTCACTCTGTATGTATATTTTTGTCTCTAAGAGTAAAAGAGTACTGTAATTCAGAGAGGGTCATTAAGTCAATCAACAGTGAGGGTAATTACTACAGTCTCCATTACCATAATGTTTGCCCACATCAACTCATTTCTAAAAATAGGGCCTGCTGTACAACATGGTGCATTTGGGAAACAATCATGCCAAAGCTTAAACACGTATTATAGTGAAAATAAAATGTACAGGAAAAAATCTTAAAATTAACCCAACAATGAATAATTGGGAATTATTATATCAGTTTTTCAGCTTTTATTCAATAAAGCGTAATGTAATGTAATATGTAAAATGTACAAGTAAATCAATACCACTTTGTATTATTTACAACAAAAAAACCCCAACCCTTCAAATAAATTTACTGTAAGTCCAAAAAACACACACACACACACACACACACACACACACACACACAAAAAAAAATGAGAAGCCCCAGAATCCCCACTCTCCTACACATCTGCATAGCACTTTCAGTAAGTGTGGACCAATCAAGCATGAACACTTACCACAAGTGGGATGGGTCTGTTGAAAGGATTTACCCAGTAAATACTAGTGATTTCTGAGAGAGGTCAGGAAATCAACATGGTACAAAGGTCATGTACATAAACTCCTCAACATTGTTATGAATATTCAGTATCTTAACGGCTAAAAGCTGATAAAGAGCAGTTATTATCTTTATGGGGGTGGATAATAAAACAAACTGGGTGATTTAATGTTTCAGGTTTTTAACAAAAGAAAGAGCAGTTATTGGTTTTTAGCTTGGACTGTTTACTCTGTCAGACATCATGTCTTGGGAAATCCTTAATGTTTAATCGGAACCCTTGTCGCTTTCTTTTTAATTATTTCAACACAACCCTTCTGGTCCCTGCATTTGTAGTCATGGGGAAGATCATTCCACTGCATCTAAACAAAACCGAAACCACACCAGCGATGTCATGTGACTGAAACTGTACCTTTCTGCTACAGCATATATACACTAGATCCGGTCACATTCAGTGTACATGCTGTAATTATTAATGTTAGAAATTAACAGTATATAGGTTTTTTAGACTGGAGTTAAACATACATTATTAGACATAGATTGTGGGTGACCTGTTTTCAAAAAGATACGGATAAAAATGTCTATAAGATTATTCCTATAATCTGCATTTCCCTAATGTACAGAAATCTTAACGAACACACACACACACACACACCTACATACATACATACATACATACATTTTATTTATATATATATATATATATATATATATATATATATATATATATATATATATATATATATATATATGTATGTATGTATGTATGTATGTATAGTGACAGTTGCTATGCCCCCACCCATCTTGGCTTGGGTTACTGGGAATCCAGCTTTAGAAGAAAAGCATGCTTCCAGGCAGTCATGTGATCATGCTGTGGTGGGATCTCCCGATGGACACATGCTCTACTCGTTTTGCTGATTCATGTTGCCATCATTCCAGCCTTGACCGAGAATCAGTGCACAGGAGTGGGACAGGCAAAAGTGGGGGCTTTCTGTCTAGCGCTAATATAAGGGAAACCACCTGACTTGCTGGCACTTTATCTCTCTCCCTCCTTTTCCCCCTCTTTCACTTTCTCTTTCTCTTTGTCCTGTCCTCCAGGGAATGTACCTTAACTGACCCATCTGATAAATAATTCAAACATGTTTGTGTGTATTTATAGGTGTGTTCATATATATATATATATATATATATATATATATATATATATATATATATATATATATATATATATGTGTGTGTGTGTGTGTGTGTGTGTGTGTGTGTGTGTGTGTGTGTGTGTGTGTGTTTGTGTGTGTTTGTGTGTGTGGGTGGGTGAGTGGTGTAAGAGTGAGGTGTGTAATACTGACCAAAGGAAGGTGCCTGTTATATTGGATTGGCTGTGTGGGCGTAACTTATAAGTTATTATGTTCAGGGGCTTTTTACTGTTATAACATTGCAGCTATAGAAAGTTTGAAATTTTTTCCAACCACCTAAAAAAAAATCATACTAAAAAAAGTTATACTAAAAAAGTAGTATAAGGTTTCCTTAGGTACAAATTCTGAACAGTGGGGCTTGGTCCTACTGACCATGATGTGAATGTAACATTACAGTCAATACCATGACCTTTATTGAATTATTCATACATGGTTATGTATTCTGTGTTGTATTTTTCTTTATAGACCCTGTGAATTAGCCTATCGAACAATAGAATACACTTGTTTTATTTTATTTTCGTCCACAGTGGGTTCTTTTTTATTTATCCTTTCATTTTCTTTCTTACTTTCTGCCTCACTTTCTATTTTTTATCATTCTTTCATTATGATGTTACTACTGTGTTTTGTACTTGATTAGATACACAAACATTCATGGTATGCAGAATATGAGTTTTCCATTTGGTACATAGTTAGGTTTAAGTATAATACACTTTATGGTACACATACTACACACTTCAGCCAAGGCCAGTCTGGTTCCCTGGCTGTTTTACAGTTTGGATTAATGAGTGTGTATGGATAACAGACAGAAATTACGATTATGTAGATATGTGGAAATGATGAATCTGAGGAAAATAAAGTGTTTTTTTGCAAAGGTATTGTATGGCTTTAATGTTTAAAATAACAGTCATTAAAGAGTTGAACTACAAAATGAGAACACTACAGCTCACAGACACAAACGCCATTTGCCACATCAAAAACCTTTAAGGAGAGGATATGGAATATGTCCAACAAGTCACTCTTTCCCAAAAAAAATCACATACTTTTGTTTCCCTTTTGTCTGTATTTATGCAACAAGCTAAATAGCTGACCATACATGATAACATTTTGGTTTTAGAGAAACCAAAACTCGAGACTGGGCAGCATGCTGGAGCTTTTATTTGCTCAGTGGATTAGCTAATAAACTTATCATATGTCAACTCCTGCTAGTAACCAAAATATTATCTTATCTTTGGCTTAATAAAAAAATATTTTTATTTATTCATCTTTTGCTATACTTTGTTTATCACTTAACCTTCACAGAGTAAAAACCCTCACTAATGAGTATTTGGAATGATCACTGGATGTGTCCTTGAATCTCGCAAATGCATCAACGTTCATAGTAAACTTCCCTGCAATGTAGTGTGGGCTTTTGCCTGGAACTAAACACTGCATTCGTTGAGCTGATGACATTTAAAGTTTTGTTCTAAAATGAAATATCTGAACGTACTTTCCAATACTAACCACAAAGCAATAGAGACTAGGGTACAAATATATCATCAGTATATTAACTACAGCAGACTTGTAGCATCATGATATAGCTTGTAGATTAAATAAAGCAAAGTAGATGTACATTTACCTTAATTGCTCTAAATTTGTTATTAGGCTTCAGGTCTTAATATTGGGCATAAGATTCAGTAATGTGTAAAGGAAGTAATTAGAGGTATTTATTGTATAAATCAGTAAGACCAGTGAGTGTTATTAGGCAAAGGTCATAACGATTAGGTGAATGATGATACTTTGCTTTTTTTCATCCACAAATATCATGACACATGGACTGACTAATTATGAACTTTATGATTATTCATATATAATAATTAAGTTCATTTCTCTAAATACCTTGTACATGGACAATTAATGGAAACGTGTTTTTTTATGGATAATCTAATGTAAACAGTTAGATGAAATAATGAGAAGATTAAGGGTTGCTGGGTTAAGCACTTCTAAAGTGTACTGTGATCTGCTGAAATCATCAAGCTGTGACTCACCAGAGTTGCACTGTTTTATCATCAGCCTGCCTGAGCTGGGCTGTATTATGGACTAGAGATGCTGGAAGTGCAAGGTTGTGGTGTGATGTGATGCGAAGGGGATGCAATGCGATGAACCTGCAATGAGTCATCGAGGGGCTGTAATCACCCATTTGGCAAGAATCAGTAGTTAAACTGCAGCCTTCGCTTCTGTATTACGGAGGATTTTATATCACACAATTGCTTTAAAATGAAAAGAAATCAATTGCTTGTAGCAACTGTCTATAAGCAGCTACTACTAAAGATTTATATACGTACGTTTACATACATATAATGTTTATAATATATAAATAGTTAAATAACTATTTATATATTTAGAAAATCAAGCTAGTTAAAACCTAATAAAAATGAATGATGGCACTGTAGAACAGGACAAGATTTTTTGCAGCCAAGATCCTTTTTAATTGTAAAATTAATTCTGCTGGGACTCTCAGTACTGTTACAGTTTAAAAGCTTGATTCATATATTTTAATATTAGGCTCATTATGTGAACATGTGCAGCAAATCTTTTTGCATGTACTTGAGGCAGCAAGCTTTTTATTCCTGAACTCAACTCTGACAGCACACGTTTTTAATAAAATTGTTATTAGATAAGATTAGCAAGTTGACATCATTTATAAACGGTTATGGAGTTACTGGAGGTTTATCATAGACCATTTAGCTTTACTTTAGGGACCCGAAAGAACCATCGCTGTATAGGGCATTTACTTAAATGTAAATTAAATGTAAATAAAACCTTTTTTTTTTCAAACATACTAAAAACATGAAAACCGGCAAGACTTCTTCTGCCTTTATAGGTTTTATTTTTGTTTTAAAGACACAGGTTGATTAAGGTGTTTGATCTACACTTTAAATCAAATATCTGACATTCTCAAGGCAAACTCTTGGCCTTACATAAAATAGGTGATTGAATAAACCAAGGCCAAGCTGATGATTATACTGCTTGTTTTTTCTTGTAGCTGGTAACATAAAAAGCCTTGAATGTAGTTTCTGTCTATGTGAGGAAAAAAATCCAAAAATGATTTGTTGATTCCACAATCACTCAGTCATTGGTTACTTGGACAGTCTTCTTTCCAACTCCTGAAGTTCTAACCAATGAGTAAGCTAACTTGGCTGCATCTATCCAAACTCCAAAACTGATCATTTGCTTTTGATGTGTAAAAACTTAACAATGAAATGAAAAAGAAGTGCTGAAATATTTTAATTAATTTAGACATTGAAATAGAATGGCATTTAATATTTCTAAGCTCTAAGATTAAATAATTAAAATCCTTAAGTCTTTCATGAAGACCTGAAATGTTGCGAAGCTATCCCTTTGTCACTGGCAAAGTAAAATTTTTTCTGAAACAATATGTACAACAGTCAGTGGAACTCGCACACATGCGTACACACACACACACACACACACACACACACACACACACACACACACACACACACACACCACTTTATAGATGCTATATTTATATGTGAATATATATGGATTTCTTCCTGAAGAACATCATTAGAAGAGAAACAAATATGCATAGTCACACCTTGTCTGTATTTTGTACGTTGTATCAGTAACTTATGACCCCTCCTTTAACCTCAACTCCTCTATGATGGGACAGAAGTAAGTAGAATGGCCAAAAGCCTATAGTACTGTGTGTGTGTGTGTGTGTGTGTGTGTGTGTGTGTGTGTGTGTGTGTGTGTGTGTGTGTGTCTGTTTTAGGATATGGGATGAAAAGGGCAGTCAGAGTTATGAGCCATCTAAAGGAGTATCCGATATGTTTATTTTAAAAGGGGGGCATGTTAAATGCCAGAATGGAGTGACAAGTTGATGGGAAGCAGGGATCCCATTCGCCCTCCTACCATAGCATATCTCTCTCTCTCTCGCTCTCTTTCTCTCGCTCTCTTTCTCTCTCTCTCTCTCTCTCTCTCTCTCTCTCTCTCTCTCTCTCTCTCTCTCTCCCTCGCTCTCTCACACACACACACACACACACACACACACACACACACACACATAAACACATGCTTTAAAAAAATAAAGGTGAACTATAGCAATCACAGGCTTGTTCTTTTTTAAAACACTCCCAAACACAGGCAAACATCTCTTTCATCACACTGACTACTTTTTTTTTCCTCAGCTGTATAGATAACATCATGGACGTGTCATTCATCTTCTTTCTACAAACGTTCAGGTATTTGTCCACAGTGCATGTTGACATCGCAAACAAAAACACAGGAAAGTCTGTACTTTTCCATGCCTTTATTTTCCATGCTGGATTACTACACACGTTCTGGATTAGTGCCGGAAAACTCCTGTAACAACAATGGAAGCCCCGTCAATCAAACAGATAATGCTGCTCCACAACACATAATCAGGCAGAAAACAATACTTCTTGTGTGTCTACGTGTGCCTTCTTAAGATGTGAAACAAGTGCATTTGCTTAGTTTTGTTCTTCCCTAGAAGTCAAACACCCTACATTATGCAACAGATTATGCATAAACCACAAGAAAGCTACCTCAGACCCCTTTTTATGCATCAGTACTGTATCTGATCTACACAGCTTAATTCTCATTTTATTTAAGGAAGTAGCTTGTACATGTACAGGTTCAGGTACATAAAAATTACAATGACAAATATTGTAAATGTTCTTAAACATCAGTTAAATTAAAGGCATATGTTTGGGCCATAATGTGTGAATGGACTATGTCTTCTTTTATTTAAATGTCAAAAGCTGGTTCTGTGTTTAACATTCAGAGACCTAAATATAGGCTGTAGATTCAGGACAGAAAATTGACCTATTTCATATGCTAACGTGTTTTTCTTCTGGTCTTACTAGCTGGGAAAAAAAGGTTTAACTACTACTCCTAGACTGACAGAGAGAAAGAAAAGAGAGAGAGAGAGAGAGAGAGAGAGAGAGAGAGAGAGAGAGAGAGAGAGAGAGAGAGAGAGACTCCCCCACTCACATACTCATTACTCCAACTCCAGATCCAGACAGAGCACAGCTCTTTGTGGGCTAGAGGTCTGGAAATTATGCATTTTGTGACACACAGACAGAAATCCACATTAAGCCCTCATACCAACATTAACCAGACTTCAGCTTCTTACATGACTGGCATTTTCACTCTCTTATTGCCAACACACACTTCCCTGCTATCCTACCATAACGATCAACACTATCCTGTTTATCAGTAACGGCTTAACACTGAGATTCTGCAATGAAAGTGTTCTGCAGAACATCTCATCACTTAATATCTGGCACGTTTGCCAACATTACGTTTTTTTCCACAATGTCACAACCTGAGCCCATTCATTACTGTAACAGAAATAGTTTTATCCATATACATACACATTAAAAAAAAAACTGTTGTTGTGCTATAACATCTGCCTAAATACCAAACTATATCATTAAGATTGCTATCTGGAGTGTCAATAAAAGGAATCTTAAATGTAGTCGAATGTATCTAGCGTTTCTTAATATAAGATAAATATGAACCAAATTTATAATCATTATACCTATTTCTGGACGTTATTATTCATATAAAAAGTAGAGTTGTATTCTTCTTGTGGCAGATTTTTTTTCTGCCTTCTACAAATAAATGTTTAAAATGTACAAACTTATCTGCTAATACTGCATGACTATTTGAAAGTAAAAGCAAAAGGCTATGAAATATCTATCTGGTTTGGCTCAGCGAAAAGACATCAAAAGACTACATAGGATAGTTTGGATGGCTGAAAGGATTATTTGTGTTTCCCTGCCTACTTTATGTTTTTGTTTTTTATATAAAAATGTGCAATACCACTTTTTTTATTATTAAAAATAAATTTGCAATTGGAAGATTCCGGCACCAAAGCAAATTCATTGTAGGTGGAAAAATATTTGGCAATAAAGCTCTTTCAGATTCAGATTATAATGGTTTGAATTGAAAAGTTAAACCCACTGATCTCTTTGGGGTCAGAATCACCTTCAGCTTAAATATCAGTAGAGCAAATAACAGTAGGGCAGCTGCTACAATCTTTGGCAGGACATTGTGAGACACACTCCCCTACTGACCTACTATTTAACCCTTATTGACACTGAAGCATTCTTCTAGGCTAGGTGTATTGAAATTATGCATATTTACACACACACAACACATCAAACTCAGACTTCTCTCAGAGACATTCTCCAGACTTTATGTGACTGATATTCATATTCTGTCTATCTATTCCCATCTCTCCCACCTACTCTTGATCTCTTTATAGCCACATGCTTGGCTAATTATACCACTATGGTAGTGCATTAAATATGACTGCCAGAATCCTGTTACATTCTCATTCGGAATAAATAAATAAATTAGAAAAGACCGTGCTTTAAAAATATGACGTGACCTTTAATGAACTCGGAGCAGCAGTGGGTGGAATACCCTGTGCAGATAGAGGGAGAGAGAGAGAGAGAGAGAGAGAGAGAGAGAGAGAGAGAGAGTCCACTCTGTGGAGTCAGATCACACAACTCGGGGTTGGATTTACCTTCTAAAGTATCATGTTGGTCATTTGGCCACTGCAGCACAGAGTCACAGCTCAGCATCAAGCCAACAGATGCTGTGCTTTATGGCAGACAGAGTAAGAAGAGAAAACTAGAGTATAGGGAAGAATATTATTTTAAAATACAACAAATGATAGCAAAAAAAAAAATATACAAATTTTATTTTGCAGATTTCACCAGACCGGTTGCTTCTATATGAACTGTTAGGATACAGTTAAGCATAGCAGCATGCTTCTTGAACATGTCTTACTTTAACTCGAAAACCTGACATGTTTACTAATCTAAAGCAGGTCATGGTCTCTGATCCAAGTAAATCATAGTAAATCACACTTGTATGCTTTTGTTTTAGACAGCAGCTTGATGACATTTGAAACAAATTAGTTTTTCTTTCTTTCCTGATCAGATTCCTATGTTTGGACATGCTATTGGCAAAGACCTATATACTAAAAAAAAAAAAACAACATCAGTATAATGCAGCTTTCTGGCAAGTGCTACTGAACATTCCACTGCCTCAGGGGACCTATAGCATCGCTCTGACAAGCATTGTCTATTATTATTGTATGTATGTGTGTGCGTGTTTATTCCCCTTAGCAAGGATCACTGCTAAATACACTATTTTCATACTTGTCTGTGTTAACAAGTCTAAACCAAGAACAGGTCTGAGCATATACTTTATCATGTGTTTGTGAGAACAACTCATTTTCTCAGCTTTGGCTTGCATTACTGCTTACGAAGCAGTTTTCCAAAAGCCTTAGCCCAAACCATTTGGGGAATTGCTGTACCCTCTGTACTCTCTTTCATGGGTGAGACATTAATGTGGTACTTGAGGTAAGTGTACAGAACCATTAAAGTTCATTAACTTTCTGTTTCCTGTAATAGAACAGATGCATTATTACCACAATGTTCTTGTGCCTCTTACCTTACTCTAAATCCTTACAAATCCCTCCCTCAGGCTTTCACTTCATCTCCTTTCTCATTTTCTCTGACTCTCTTCTCACTTACTCTCTGTCTGTTTAGAGGTACTCCCCCTTAAATGGATGTTTATCACAGCAAAGCTGATCACAACTGCT
>NC_060906.1:10064845-10177345 GCF_014805685.1 Silurus meridionalis | reverse complement strand
GCAGAAGCTGAGATCACAACCCGCAAGGAATGGACGATGGAGAATGGCTTAAATTGCACGATAGGGGGTGTTAAATGTGAATTTTTTTAAGTAGGAATTGTATGTTAAAGTGAGATTTTTTATGGATATTCCAAACAAAATCTAAAACAAGAAGTGGAAACCTACATATTTATAACTAAGAAATGAAATGAGCAGGCTGCACAAAATCGTAATAAGTAACAAAATTAGGTAATATTTGTAAATTATTGTTTTTATTTCAAGCGGGGAATTATATTATTCTATTGACTGATAGTTTTGTTTATTTATTATCCACCAATAAAATAAGAATATTTTATGTCTCGAAATTGATTGATTAATGGTCCCATTTTTTATCAAATTAAGTAACATTTATTTAATATATGCTAAATTGCTATCATTTTTTTGCATTGTGTGTATACTTATGCAAATACAGTATGTTCTGTAGCCCTGCTGTCTTTGGAAAAAAAAAGAAAAAGTCAGAGATTGCCCTAGGCATGTGGAAGCCCTGATGATCCAATGACCATCTATAAGCCTGATTAAACTATAGTGTATGTTGTATAAACAATAGGTTTTGTCTTGGGATACTGTAGTGAGATCATGATTTTCTAAAAAAATCCGATTATATTGGCATCAGTGCTTTTTATTTTACAATCAATTTCATTTCACAGGTGCATATAAGTCATTTTAACATTAATACTCTGCGCAGATTTTTTTTTAACTAAGCTTTTTAAATAGCCTAGATGAATGCAGTGACCGATCCAAACAGCAAATCGACTATTTTTTAAGAATCAAAGTGTTTTTCAATTTCCAATGTTCCACTTCTCAGTAGTGCAGCTTGAAAACAATTGCTGGTATGGCTTGCACTGAAGTGAGTTTGACGGTTCCTATTTAAAGAAACCTCCTTTGTTTAAACATGACTCCTGTTATTTTTATTTTAAGCTTATTTTAAATGCATTGTTGAATCTGGGCTTTTGTATGGAAAAGTATAAACCCAGGCTGGATTGTTTCCAGGCCTACAGCGTACTACACTAAGTTTTTGTACTTGTGTCAGGTTTTTCAGGTTTCTTCAACGTCTGAAAAGCTCTTAATCCCTCCCACTTTATCACTCCTATCTCGACCTTCATCTTTCTATCCGATTTTGGAAAGAGTACACTAACACGTGTGCACACACACACACACACACACACACACACACACACACACACACACACACACACACACACAGAGGGAGAGAGAGGGAAAGAGAGAACACAAACCAATCTTTATATTAGCACTGGGTCTGTCTGCATTCTGTAAACAGTGGCACCTCCCAGCATTTTTCCGTTTTACCAGCAGCTCCACTGCACATGCTCTTGAACAGTTTATTAACGGGTGGAAGGTGTGAATGCTACAAGTTTTATTTTGTTTTATTTATTTCAACTGAAGTAATTCCACTTACAGCAATGCTACACCCCTTATAATAAGCACATGCCCAGAAACAAGGGTTTCTCTATGTGTGGTCTATTATAAATTATAAGTAGTGGATCCAGCTTAAGTGTAGCATTGGAACCATCACCATCACAAACCATCTACTCCTAATTCCTCTTGCATTCTTCCCTCAATTTTACCAATCCTACTTTACCTTCTCTCTTCTTCACCTTATCTACTTTGGCTATAAAAAACAAAACAAAAACAAAAGCAAGCCATGCTAGCAATTCATGAATGAATTAACCCAAAAGGTTTGTCAAGTTGGAACTACTGTTTATCAAGAACTGGGATTTCATCTAAACAACCTCCCTGTGAGAGCAGGAATGTTCCCAAAACCCATAAAAGCTGTCAGTCGACACTATTTCTTTGTGCAGCAGCTGAAAGATTGGCATGTAACTAATTGCTAATATGAAAACTGCAGGTCTGTGCTTAAAAATGCTGCAAGCTGTACAATAATGTAAGAGGTGTAGTGTGAAATAAAGGTGATTAAACCTTTAACAAGGGTATGAGGCTGTGAAAAGATGGACGCTGACATGTTTTATTCTTCTAATCCTAGCTGTGGTGTTATGTAGGATTCGCAGAGTGTGAATTTCATTGTATGGAGTAACAGACTGTTTCCTGTACATATGACAATAAACCTTTGAATCTTGAACAAATACCAGCAAAAAAAACACTTGATTATTGTCTTGCCCAATTTGTCTCTATTAGATTGTACGATTACCCTGTTGGCATCAGGGTATATTCCCACCTCATTTCCACACAACTCTGACCAGGATAAAGCAGTTACTGAAAGTCTTACCTCTGGTCTGATTCTGTTCAATCTGTTCTGTTCCTTTTGATCTTCTACTTTATATATTGGGTTGTCTTCTTGATTTCCCAATAACTCATAAATCATTCACATTTTAATCAACAGACACTGGTCGAATACACCAGCAAACAGGTATACATGGGGCACACAAAAAAAGTGGAAGAAAACAATATGAAGCAGAGGTCAATAGCGAAATCAGAACACAATCCTTCCTAATGCACGGAGAAAACAATGGCAAGACTTTGCAATGTGAGAGATTGTGGCTTGTTTATATAGTTTTTAAATGAGGGTCTTTATTGAGTCACAGCTGACTAGTAGCATGATGATTGTAAGTGAGGTAATGCCTGGACTGCCCCAGAAACGGAGTCGGTGCACTAGGTAGAAATATTTGAGGCTCTGGATGTGACAGGTTTCTGGTTCCTCCCTAATTCATTTGTTTATTTAAATCTGCTGGGTTTCCCTTCATGTTTGTGAAATCGTGTTATGTGTTAGTTAAGTGTCAGTTTCAAACATTGGGGTCGCTTGTTCCCAGATTGTTCACTCATTGTATTTCCGGGGTTTAACTACTGCCTACTTTAAGTGTCAACTGCACTAGTAAACCCTATGAGCCTGTGTTTTGATAGCCCTTCTGGCATGAAAATTAACTTCATGCACTTTCATTCTGCCTCATTACGCACTCTCATTCTGCCTCATCAATCCACAATTCACAATGGATACTTGTATTGTATGTTCTAGTACCACACCACAGTAATGTTTTCTTATGATATTACATGGATATCTACAGTTGTATCTGTTTGATGTTGTTCAAGCTAAGAAATGATTTGCAACAAAAATGTGACTGGGTGAAATAGGAGAGACAGGGGATAGAGCTGAAGAAAGATTAGTTTTTATGCAAATGAGAAGCATAAAGTAACATGGACATAACACATCATGTTTTTGTCAAACCTACAAGAAGTCAGTAAACATTCAAATATGTGTAAACACTACTGTAAAGTAAGTACATACCAATAGTCACACAAGCCTGAACGGTTAGCAGACTGATGGTAAAAGGTTTTAGTAATATCCAAGTACATGGTTTACAGTTACTAGAAGAATACCCCCAGCCTAAGGCCTATGACCTTTAACCCAACTAATAGAGTAATTTAAAAGTGTGTGTGTGACACTGCTAACCTGATAATGTAAGAACTGGAAAGCTAATAACCCACGGCTCTAGGCCAGTGGAACAGAATACGGTTGCGCACCTGATTCAAAGTACAAAACCCCTTAGGAATGTGCTTTCTTTATTTCAGCATCAACAGACACTGTGATGAAGAGACTCTGATGGTAGGGAACTGAAGAGGTACAATAGTAACAGATGGAGATAAAGAGGGAGAGTAAAATGGATTTGAGAAAAAAATAAAAAATCAAGCAACAGACCACTCATTCCATTATTCCATTACCTATCATCTGAGCACATTGTATTCCTGACGGTGTTACTTTGCCAGTTCCCCAGTGGCATGCTGAACTGACTGACGGCTGCTCCACAGCTCCCTTTCAATCAATAAGCTAAATGGACCTAGTGCACTTTATCGTGCACAGACGCAATTAGCATAAAATCTGTTTTATTTCATTACACTCCCTCTCTCTCCCTCTCTCACTTTCTCTCGGGGGGCGAAACCTTTAAATTAAGTCGTAAATGATCTACAAGCCTGTTATTCCTTTGACTTAGCAACAGTAGTGAACAATGTTAGTCTTACTGGAAAACATGCATTTCAGCATTCAGTAGGAGCTGCCTGGAAGTGAAGGATAAAGTAATCTAATTCTGAGCAGCTTGTGACTCAGGCGTTTGCTGCTCAGTTTCTCAGAATGTAATGAGACCTTGAAGCACATTATGTGTATGCGAATGTATATGTGCATGCGATCATGTGTAGGTATACAGAAGCCCATCAGTAGTACCTTTTCAATTTCAATTTACACAAACAGGCATTCTTTTGCAGCTTCTGTAACAAAAAAAAACAACAGATGGGTTTATTTCATACTGACGACACAAGACGAATCACTTTAAGAAGCAGTTCCAAAGCATATACGAGTGCAAATCTGTCTTGATGTTGGCTCACTTGCACTATGCACCTTACACAGAATCTGAATGACCAGAGCCTAATATATTTGCTGTAAGTCCTGGATTTGAGCCACACACCCGAAATCCGCCTGTCTAGTCAAAGAAGTAAATAAGAAATACTGGCTAGATTGCTGCATTTCATTATGTATTCATTGGCGAACACATTTCTGTCCCTTCTCCAAGTAGGGCTTCAGAGCCAGGGATTGAGAATGGTATGGGCTCTATTTATGGCACTTTTCTGTGGCTTCTCCTGGCCTATTGAAGTGTATTAGGGTTGTGTTTGGTGCTGTCTAATCTTCTGTATAACCCAGTGTAAAATCACACATTAGAAATTAATGGTTTATTGCAGTTTGCGCTTTAAGAAAGCCAGGTCTTCAAACCTAAGAGTATGTGACAAACACAATGTCCACCATTTTGCTCCCTCCATAATCAACTGTTCATTGTGCTATATTAGTGGTGGCACTTGGAGACCCTGTTGGAATGAGATTAAGCCCAGTTTGCCTGTGCTTGTCCCTGTGTGTGTGTGTGTGTGTGTGTGTGTGTGTGTGTGTGTGTGTGTGTGTGTGTGGCATGTGTGTGTAAGACGGACATGGGTTTTATATATTTTAATTTTTACACCGTTTTGCTCAGGACACAGCGCTAATTAACAAACAAAGCAAAGCATAAAGAGGCTAAAAAGCAACACAGGAGATACATTCAGAGAAAAACTGTGCATGAAGTGTATATAGTAATTTATGGTTCTGTATTCAGACTTCAGTCTCTTCAGAATCCAAGAATGTATTTTGTTGGCAGTGGTGGCTCAGTGGTAAAGGCACTGAACTACTGATCAGAAGGGTGAGAGTTAAAGCCCTAGCACTGTCTAATTAGCTTTGCAGGACCATTAAGAAGGCCCTTAACCATGTATTCTTCAAGATTTTTGAAGCATGATTGGCCTCAGTGACAGCTAACAGGTTTAAAAACGAAATGATTATAGAAAATATATGATTATAACAAGAGACGAGATTTATCATTGCTGTTCACATTTAGGAGTATTTCTGAGTTTAGCTCTTATGTTGGGTGAGGAGGCCTGTTGCATAGTCAATGTTCCAGGTTATCTTTAAAGATGCTTAGTGGGATTAAAGTCAATTTCTTTAGAAATTTTGACAAACCGTGGCTATAAAGTCATGCTGAAATAGGTTTGAACTCTGTTCCAGTGAAGGGAAATTGTAATGCTACAGTAAGAGGAAGAAGCACATATGGTCATGTCAGACTATTGCCCATATGGAGTAGTCACAAATAAACACATTTGTTTTTTTCATAGAGTTTCCATTTAGAGAAATAGAGATTGCAGAACTGAAAGCAAACATAAATGACAATAGTGCCATTAATAATAATAATAACAATAATACTAGTAACAAATATAAAGTAGCAAAATAGCCAGAAGAACAACAACGATCTTTCTTCCCCTCTCTCCCTCTCTATCTCTGCTCTTCTCTGAGTAAATGTTACTTATTTCTATGTACCACTACTACTTAATCAATTCTTCAGCTCCAGGCAATTCCTGATCCTGCATGTTTTCAAGGTTTTTTAGCCATCTTCAGTATTGACAGTTAGTTACAAGGTTTAGCTCCTTTGAGAGATCTCCCAATCATCATGGATAAGCCTTGAGTGCAGGTGGGACAAGAAAAGAGCACATTGACCACTAAACTTTGAGAGTTTCTTTCCTATGTTGTAAGCTAGTCCAGATTACACATGTGGTGAGCAAGATTAATTAGGATAATAACTACTATTTAACAATGATCAATGCTTTTCACAAACTCAGCCCAGATGTATATGTTCTTATAGAAAACTAACAACTCTTTAGAAAGCTATTTGGTGCTATTAAATCCAAATCTATGAAGAAAATCTAATAGAAGCCTGATCATGAAAGAATGGCAAGAAATTAACAGAATAGATGCAGGCATATTGGTATTATTAAAAGAAAGAACTCCTTGTCAAATGTGAAGACCAGCTGTGTAAAATGGCTGTGTTCATACTGATTACTTTATATACAGTTTATTTAGGATGCCATGTTTATTCCATTTACACAGTGGGTTCAGTTGACTGCTGCATGGTTACATTCTGTGACTGAGTTCACTCAGGGGAGGCCATAACCCTCTGGGTCATGACAGTCTCTTTAATTAGTGCTTCAATAAAGATGCCATCTATACTAAGCTCTTAAACAAATGCTGAGGTCTGGTGAGAGTCATTCGCTCTTTAACACTCTTTCTCTCTCTCTCTCTCTCTCTCTCTCTCTCACACACACACACACACATACACATACAGTCACACCCTCAGCTCTGGTGAACCCGATGACACAAGCAAGTGAGAACTTTATGCCCAGAACAGAACATATTCACATCGTCTACAGCAGTTTTCACATCCATATGAGGAATGACATCACAAATGTGCCATATCTTTCAGTGCTGTTGTGGCTAATGTGTTAATGATGCTATAGTTACAAAAACCCTATATATTGTCAACAATCCTGAGAAAACCATATGTGCTGTGCTTCATGTGTGGTATATGTGTTTCATATAATATAGCTAAATATAGCTAAAGTAGAAGCAAGAACATGTTTCTCATGACAGGCGAGACTAAAAACAAAACAGAACCTTTAAGTGGCAAACAAATCTTCCAACAAATTGTACACAAAGATTTGTGGAAACATGACCATGTTTTGTTCTTAACATCCCCTTTAATATTTAATACCTTTTTGCTGTTTTAATTACCTCCACTCTTCTGGTCTTTAACTAGACTTCGAAGCATGGCTGTAAGGATTTATGATCATTCATATACAGGAGCATTAGAAAGAATAGGTAGTTGTTAGTGTATGTTAGTGAGGTAGTTTTGGGCTCAGCCAGTGTTCCAGTTCATCCAAATTCTTTTCAGTGGTGTTGAGAGCAATGTTCTAACCAGGGCACTCTGAACACACCATGTCTTTATAAAATTCACTTTGTGTACAGAAGCATTCT
The DNA here is from genome assembly GCF_014805685.1 of Silurus meridionalis. Lineage (NCBI taxonomy): Eukaryota > Metazoa > Chordata > Actinopteri > Siluriformes > Siluridae > Silurus > Silurus meridionalis. The sequence continues at coordinate 10,169,961 of NC_060906.1, read as the reverse complement.
CATGATTGTAGACTTGTTAGTTCTAGTGAAAGAAAACTTTAATAGTATGCACAATGTTTAATGACAACAGTTTAGGCAAGAAACACATATGGGTGTCCAGAAATCTTTGGTCATATAGTGCATTTTTTGGGTACACACAATATATAATAGTGTGTGTGTGCAAAGTCTAGACATGTCTTTTGGCTTCAATGCTATTTCTGAATACCATCTGATTTCTTATAATAAACAACACTCATATGTCAGGATATGAGGCTTCTCTTCATTCTCAGATAGTGTGAGAGTTTGATGGTGGGTGGATTGCACATCTCTTTTCTCACTTCAAACAGGTCTAGAAATTTACAGTGACTTACTGCAGATCTTGCATGGTGCCCACTCTAAAGTTGGCAACAATTAGGCTATGCACCCCTTCTCCAATTCTGCCTGAAGAGAGCTAAATCATAGAAAAATCTAACTGAGCAATATAAGAATCTGACAGTTTGTCAAGATATCAATCACAAATTCTCAAGGTTTACCTAATACAGAGTAAAGTGCGGGGCCATTTCTAGCCTATTTGGCAACCTAGGTGAGATTCCTATTGTCACTTTCCCCTGAATGGCTACGCCCTCCCCACCACAATGCTCCACCCACACACTATACAAATGATTTGCAACTTTTTATACAAAAGGTTAAACACATTTAATAATAATTGTAAAATTGCCTAAATGTTAACATTTAGAATATTAAACTTCAAGTAAATTATTAAAAAGGGTGAGGAAGAGGGCGGTCACTGGCACCCCCCAGCTGGTTGCCCCCTAAGCCTAAAAAATGTGCTGGTAAAGTGCATACACATAAACACACCAATACCAAAATTTTAACATGTTTTCTTCAGGTGAAAGGTATCCTTTTGTAAATGAGACAGAAGAGAGCAAATTGCACAGGAAAAATTTCGCTATTAACTCGAAAGAAAATATGAGGGAAAAAAAAGAGTGCAAAAATACAACCTCTCCACCATGTGTAGTTGTGGACCACCAAAAATCCATAGTCTTCCAAATTCAACATTTACATCTTGAAAACTGTTGCCTGCTAAAGTGAAGACACATGGAAACAGTGAGGAGGACAAGAGAGATTAGGTTGGATGGACATACACATTAAAAAAGAGACATGATTTGTCAGTGAGAGTCAACACGCAGTTTGGGATGGACAGAACACAAGGGTGGGCCGGACGAAGGAATAAAAACAAGCGAGACTGAAACAAATGAGGAGCAGATGTTCTCTTGCAAACATGGTGGATTGGATTGGGATCCTTGCTTCCTGTTCGAAAAAGAAAACAGTGCCACATCCCTGCGTGCACACATGCACACACACACACACACACACACACACACACACACACACACACACACACACACACACAATGACACCATAGCCTGGGCCCAGCTTTCACAAAGCACTTAAAACTCATATTTCTTAAAAAAAAAAAAGAAAAAGAAAACGAAAAAGAGAACAGCATCAAATCTTTTCACACACAGACACACACTCAATCACAGACACACGTAAAAGGTCAGGATTCTTGCAAAAGATGTAGATGGAATTAAAGAAATGAACTGAAGGTAGTATTTGGGTTATAAGAGATAAAAAGCAGAAGAGGAAGGACAGCAATAGCTGCAGTATCCACAACAGCAAATACTAAATATAGTGCATGTAAAAAAAGAGGGTTATTAATGGATCATCCACCATATCACCGGACACTCTAGGGAGTGTTGACACAGTATTCATACCTTCTCAGACTGTTGGAGTATGTGTTAGGCTTGAGAATGATCACACTTAGAGTTGGCAAACATACAAACATATCTGGCAATTGTGCTCATAGTTCACACAGATCAGTAATAGTCCCTCAACTACAACAATCAGTTCCTGACACTACTTCTAACTGAATTCTATATATCAGGGTTTAAAAGGTTAAACTGTGACATACAGAGAGAGACGCAAAAAAAAATGAATGGCCAGGGAATGTTTAGGGACTGGATGCTATCTTAGGCATTATGTATCTCTCCTTCTCGCTCTCTTTCTGGTTAGAGGAGGAAACAGCTGGACGGTGGTTTAGCAACTAAAGATAATGTTTAAATGGCCACATAGGAAGCTGGCAACCTGCCACAGGAAGTAGCTCATGGTTTAGAGCGAATGTTTAAAATAAGCAAAAAAGAGAAGATGAAAAAAAGAAGAAACATCTTCTCGGTAAGTCGACTGTAATTACTACTTAAACAGTAAAGTAAAAGAGAGACAGATGACAGTAACAAACAGTGCAGTATTTCTATATATTTTTCCATCTAATATTTCAATATTTACCACATATTAAAGTCTTGTGACATGTATTGCAATTGAGCTGTTGGGTGTGTGTGTGTGTGTGTTTGTGTGTGTGTGTGTGTGTGTGTGTGTGTGTGTGTGTGTGTGTGTGTGTGTGTGTGTGTGTGTGTGTGTGTGTGTGTGTGTGTGTGTGATTGGTGTGAGATTTTCCAGCACTTTCACAATCTTAAGCATCCTTTTGATGGGGCAGGAACTCAGGCACCACAATCTCTACACATACACACACACAAACTGCAGGCAATTTTCCGTCATTAAAAATGCCTTGCAGCAGACACTGTAATCAACGTGCATACAAACCAAACATGACAAAGCAGCTGTAGACCCGAACATTTCATGTATGCTTCTTTCCACACCTTTTATCTTTTAAAAAAGGCAGTAAGTTTGGTTGTTAAAATTTAACAGTTGGCATCAAAATGCCTTTACACTTATTCATTTGGAAGATACTTACACGTTTTTTATTTACGAGACATAATTCTACCACACATCAAGAGAATCAACCTGCAATGCCAACACAGTGTCTTAATTACAACAAATGTGTAGTTCTGCCAATCCCCCACTTTCACTTTAATGTGGCTGGGTGAGTGGCTTAGCATCTAATAAACCAGTGAGTTTGTGTTAAAACCCTCTTAAATCTGCCACCTGCTGCACCTGTTTCAGGGCACAACATAAACACATTTGTAAGACAAATTCGGCTTGTAAATAATCTCTTCAAGATTATAAATCTGTAGTTTTAATGATAGATTTTAAATATACCTCTCCTGAGAGAGAGAGAGAGAGAGAGAGAGAGAGAGAGAGAGAGAGAGAGAGAGTAACTATTTTTTCATGCTAGTTTGTCTAAGTGTCCAAAACATAACCTTTTGCCATATAGAAATGTTTCTGTCTATCAACACATGCCTGACACACAGCAAATGTGGGTCACACACTCAAGAGTCAAATGGGAATTTGGACCTTTTCCATATAAAAAGAAGAGGCTACTAATTACTAAGACTAAAGTAATGAGGCGGAGAAAAAGGAAAACCTTAAAATAAAACCTTCTATGCTAAACTACATTTAACATGTTAACCTATACAAGTACAGTTCTTTCAAAAGTAATATGTATAAGGAGGGTTGGTGAATATGCATTAATAAAAAATGCATATTCAAAGTTTTGAAAACAATAAATCCTGTAAAAATATACAATTTAGACCCAGAGATGGAAAAAGTAAACACATCCTTCACTCAAGTAGAAGTGCAGATATTTATGTTTTAAAAGACTCTGGTATAAGTTAAAGTACTGACTACACTTTTACACTCAAGTTAATGTAACAGAGTTGAACTTGTACTGGTAACCTGGACCTCACATCATATTAATATATAAATACAAAAGTATTTAAAATGTTGTTATCTAATGAATGTATCCAGGCTAAACATCCACCATATAGAACACAAGCGGAGAAAAGATGATGATGATCAGGTGATCAGGAATGTCTCTGTTCTTAGTCAAGTTTACATCACTGACTCCCTCTGTCTCATCCACATTAACCCCATACTTCTTGTTGCCGTCTGCCTTGCTCGTTGTTAGCTTCGTAAACTAGACTACATCTATGGTGCATGCTAGTCAGTAAATTATACACCTGTGGAAGGTTAAAAAGCCGCGCAATGACAGAAAATCGGTTGATGGGCTGAAAACGGTGCAATGAGAAGGAAATATACTGATCATGTTACCAAATAGATTAAAACTAAAGTAACAAGCCTATTTTGAATGTGCAAGAAGTAGAAAGTACAGATATTTGTGTAGAAAATTTGATGAGTGAAAGTAAAAAGTTGCCCAAGAAATAAACAGTAAAGTAAAGTACTGATACCAGAAAAATCTACTCAAGTAACGAAGTATTTGTACTTTATTACTTCCCATCTCTGTTTACCCTGATGTTCAGTTGGCTAGCTAGCTACTAGTTACCTGCTACACTATAATCACATTTGATGCATGTAGTATGCTTTCAGTATTTCAGAATATCTTTATTTCTGGTGTCATATTGTGAGTGAATTTCCATATATACTGTATATATATATATATATATATATATATATATATATATATATATATATATATATATATATATATATATATATATAAATAACATGTCAAATCAGGTCAGAATATACTATACTAATAACAATTTTGCTAATTAGCCAAGTTAGGCACATTAATTAGCAAAAGCTGACTAGATACCATGTCATTCTTTTAAAATATTTGCTTATATCACTTACTATGGATGTAGTACACATTTAAAACCTACTACATTTAAAATCAAGCTCAATTAATAGCCCTATGGCACCATTCACTTTATCAATGCAAACATACATTTTTTTATTATAATCCCAGGTGGCAAAGACAAACAGGTAAAAAATTTTTTAAGAGAAAGTCAGTAGGGTTCTGAATGTTTACAGGTTGGTAAATGTCATAATGTGTGTAAGCAGTGGGGGCTGAAACAGTGCCGTGACGTGCTCTGAAACCAAAGTTTCTCTTCTCTCTTTCAAAACTCTTCTGTGCTCGAACGACCTCAGCACAAGAGGGTGGAGTTATGCGCTTCACAGCAGTGGAATCCCACCACGCTCTGACATCACATGTACTCAGCCGACACCTCCATACACATACAAACACACACACACAATCTCTCAAACAAACATGCACAATTACGCATAGACAGAGAGCGAGTATAAGAGAAAGAACAGAATTAGAGAGTTGGTGGGTGTTTTTTACGTCTGTCAGATCCTACATTTGACTGAATGTGACGTCTGTCCTCTCCTCCTACTGTGCTCTATACTTCCACCTTATACATGTCTCACACACACACACAGAGTGAAAAAAATATTTTACCAATCATTATAACAAGTACACCAACATTTATCATAAGGTCTACCCATGCCTGTGGTATCTTTGGTGTCAGTGGTGTCGAGTGCGAGCACATGCACACACACACACACACACACATACATACACAAACGCGCACATACACACATACACACACTCTTTATCACTGGCCATTGACCTTTTCATAAGTGACGTTTTTAGGCCATTTAAACTTTAATGATTTCCTTGCAGCAGAAAATAGCCCATCGCTTGGCTAATAGCAAGTGTAGATTGCCATCTTGATTGCTGGAATTTGACATTCAGCAGATTAGGAAAACAAAACGTTAATTTACTCAGCAGACTTCCAATCATTCCTTTTTGTTATTAATTACTTAATCTGTCAATCAACCCAACACACCCTGATTCTTTAGTAACCAGATCTGGTGTTTCAGTTTTGCCTGACTCTGAACTCCTGAACTATGTTGCTCGCTCGCACATATTTTAAACATCAGTACCACAATTTAGCCTTGGCATCATCCAACGGGTTTCCCTCAGCTTCCCTTAGTAAAAAATTCTGAGGAACAAACAGTTACTGCAATTATATATATATATATATATATATATATATATATATATATATATATATATATATATATATATATATATATTTGTTTGTTTTGTTTTTTATTTGTCTGATTTGCTCAAACTGCATAAATCCTAATTTTATACAAATCGCTTCCTCAATGTGTTTACAAACAGACTAACTGGAAAGACTAACTGGAAAGCTTGGTTCAAGAGTTCTCAGCCGTAATAGTATTTTTCTGAGTGGGTTTTAAAAATAAGCAAGATTAGCAAACATGTCTTCTTATCTGTACACATAGATGCATTATTAATATGATTCGTTGAAAACTTGACACCCTTTACCAGCTCGTCACGTTGACATAAGATAAGATCGACATGACTGTAAACAGCAGTGCATTTTTTTACTAGAACACAGTCATACAGCCACAACTCTTTGTAACAGTTTCACTTCCTCACATCTGTCTGATGTCGGCTATAGACCGTGAAGGTGACAAAAAAAAAAAGTACAGGTAAAGCAATTTTTTAGGAATAAAATCAAACTGATTTATTGAGCAGCTTTGACTTCATCTTTGCAGCAAATGTAATTGCAGCAGAGGAAAAATGCAGGAACACACAAAGGAAACAGAATATCTTTCTTAAATAAAAGATCAGAGGGAGAGAACAGGAAAATTAGTACGTCCAACCCGCTTCTACTAAGTCAACATCCCCTCGTACTTCAGCAGGGATTTAAACCAACAACCTTCCGGTTCCTGTTGTTAAAACTTTTAGGCGGTGATGCATGACCTAGACACCCCACAGACACCTTTCCTAGAATCACACGGTTTATGGACAGCCGGTATCTTTGTCCTTGTTCTTGTTAACAGGAAATGAAAATAAGGGCATAGCTTTGGGACATTCCATAGAGTAGCCGCCTACATGCTGAAGGACACGCTGCCGCACAACACTGTTTACAGGCCACACAAGCACAGCGGGCTAGCACCTTTTAACCAGATGGTGGTCTAAGGTGGAAATTTCATAGCAGCACCTAGACTTTCATATAAACCCCAGAGGTGTTTCAGCCAAACACACAAAAAGTTTCCCAGTGAAGTAATTATTTCTTACCTTGTTAGCTTTGATATAAAAAAAAAAAACCTTTTTTACGGCTTCTTCCATTAGGGGTCGCCACAGCGGATCATCCGTATTTGTGATCCGCATGTTCAATTTGACACGTTTTTACGCTGGATGCCCTTCCTAATGCAACCCTCTCCATATGCTTAAGCAAAATTCATATTTTTGTATATTGCACATAGAAATGTATTCTATTAGCCATAAACCATCCCATATATAACCTGTAGACAATGTGTGCTTTGGATTTTCAAGAGACTTGACATGGACGACATACTAGACAAGCTAACTCACCCACAGGGTAGACAGCTATCATGTCTTGCAGTTCAATTTCCAGCTGTTTAGATTTCTTTTATTTGTACATACAGTTCAGCTCGTCATGTCAGGTATGTGCTTTCTTGAATTTCTCACAGCCTTCCCTTACTGCCTATGCCAGTTATTGACGTCACAACTTGTTTCTGATACAATCATTATAAAGGCTTGCTTGGTTTGTGCTGTCAGTGCCTACTAAGATTTAGTTCTACATAAAAGGTTTTAATTGGTATTCTGGTATCCTCCATACACACATGCCCTGCCTATCACATCTTATTTCTGATAATGACTTGCATTTTAAGTATTAGTATAAATTAGAGATGCAACAACTAATCGATAATTATCGATATTGAAATTGCTGTTATTGATTTGTTGGCCTGTTCAAATTACAGTTTAGTGTGACGGTAAGATAACACAGCCGCCTGCAACAATGGTGGACTGTACAGGGTCAACAGGCAGCAGCAAAAAGTGTGTGTCCCAAGTCATCCAAGGCATAGAAGCATTTTATATTAAACACAACAAGGAAAACTGTACCTGCCAATTTTATATATATATATATATATATATATATATATATATATATATATATATATATATATATATATATATATTGCAAAGCTAAGTTTATGTGGCATGGCAATAAAGCAAAGTGGTGTCACGAATGAAGGCGAAACATCAGCACGGTAAGCAAAAACTGTATAATCCTTATCATGTAAAAATGGTACGCTTCAATAAAGTGCTATTGTGTAAACTGTTTGTTTGCTGACTTTGGGACAGTCGCACTGGATCTGTTCTGCCGTGTAATTTTTTTAGTTTATTTTTAATTTTTTTATGAATTGCCAAAGATTTCAAACAAACTTCTTTCACATTGTCATTATGGGGTTTGTTTGTAGAATTTTTAGGAAAATAATTAATTTTATCCATTTTGAAATAAGACTAACATATCAAAATGTGAAAAAAGTGAGGTGAAGTGAAACTTTGCGGATGCACTGTAGCTAGACAGACTGATACATAAAAATGTCTTCATTCAAAGAATTTGGGTTTGAAACAAAAGTGTACAGGCAGACGAGAGACAGTGGGTTTGAATTGGCTTCTGTGCAAAACTGTAGTTCAACAGGTTCAGCAGGGAGAAACAGAAGAGGGGAAAAAATCCACCCGAAACTCACCTTGGACTGCATGGGGTGAAATACCAACCTGTGTGGTATGAACACACAAGTATACACACTTGCGCGCACCCACACACAAACAATTTAACTTAGGCTGAAATAGTCCTCTGTGACATTGTGTGAACAATGATTAATGATAAACTTAAGAGGCACATTCCTGACATGTATTCATTAATTGTGCACATAAAGTTCTCTCACACACACACACACACACACACACACACACACACACACACACACACACACACACACACACCTAGCAGAACAAACAACCATGCAAACTCAATCACACTACAAATTAACAGTGTGCCAAACGTTATGAAAAATGGATTTGTCAGCGTTATACACTCCTGGTTTAAAAAAAAGGTTTGGAATAGCAAAATATGAAGCCTTTAATGGTCTGAACAACTTCCCCCTTTGATTTTAAACCTTGTGGGTAAACTTGCAGAAAGGTTTGTACAGAAAAAAGAGATAATGTTCCATTCAAAATGGATGACTATAGTTAATAAGTCATTGAAAACTTTTTCCTGGTTGGTTCGTGTTTAATTTAAGACCAAATATTTGGTGTATTTTTTTAATCTGGATTGTGAACAGGTCACAACATCAGCCTATTGTACTTATTATTGCTAGAGAAATGTCTTGTTTAAACGTACATTTTTCTACAGTGGGGCAGTTCACTAGTTCTAGGAGCTGAAAATGGATTCCACTATTATATTCACTATATATTCACATTCACTATTATATTTCTATATCTATTGTGATCTTCAAAAACACCTCACTGGAGCATCACCATGCAACTTGTACAAATTGTGATTCATTTCTCTGCAACACCTCTGCTCAAACACGCTGAATCAAAGTTTCCATATTCTGACACAGGTCTCAGGAGTGCAATTGTTTAATTCTTGCTCATTTTCTAACTAATAATTTGTTTTTATGATTAGTAAATAACATTGATATTTTAGGTACATTATTCTTCTGCCCCGGCAGATCACCTTTCCCTTTTCAATCCCTGTGAAATTGTAAGCTTTGTCTTTCTTTCATTCCTTTTATTGTTCTCTATTCTTCAAGTTTTATTGCTGACAAATTAGAGGTTCAGCATTGGACAATTTACTCAATTTTTGTGTTTACTTAAGTTAAACCAAAGTAAGAACATTTTTTCCATAGGTCTCTTTAATTTGACTACTTTAAGATTCTGCATAAGGTTTATGTGGATTTGGTTATTGCAAACCAATAGAAATAAGAACGCTCCTGATAAAGACAATAGAAGGAAATCAGAGGAGCCATACTTATCTGTTTTTATTAGATTATAACTTTTCACTGAAACAGTTCTGAACTACAGGTGAGGTAGATGTCTTACAAGTAAATGACTTAAAAAATACGCATCTGAATGTGTATTCTCTAACATGGTAGAATATGTGCTGACTGTTAACTCTGCGATCCTGAACAGAATAAAGTGGTTAATGTAGATAATTGAAACTCAAATGAGTTTTGTTGTTTTTTCCATGTGAGAAAACAGAAAGGTAGTGAAAACAAGAACAAGACACAGTAGTCTAATAAATTACTATATCATTGACAATTACCACACTAATTACTGTTCACCCCTACAGAGTTTTACTCCTACACCATCTTAAATGGTCTTCTAAGCAAATATGAAGAAACCAGCTCAGTGTCACAGTATAATGGTAATAAAGCTAGAGCACCAAATGAGGTGTAGCTAGTGCAGCATAACTAGCTGATATAATTGTTACTAATGTACATAGAGCATGAGTATAAATATAATTCTTTTTTGCTCACTAACAATACTCTAATCTTTCTTATTGAGATTGTCTGCCTTGTTTATTTTATATGCTTGCTTAGTGAGATGCAACCATAATTGGTCAGGAAATAGTGCTAGAGACAGAGAAAGCATGACAGAGAGAAGAGAGAGAGAGAGAGAGAGAGAGAGAGAGAGAGAGAGAGAGAGAGAATTTGAATATAGGATTCAATTCATGTTTATTCATCATCAGCAAATACAGTTTCTAATGGCAAAAGAGGTGATATGGTTGTGATTTGGACATGAATTAATATAAACTGTCTGCTACAATCAGCATTAACAGTTTTACACTTCAGTCTCCATCAGTAAACAGTTGATAACCTGAATAATGATGTAACTATAATAAATGAACATTTGGTGTCACCCAGATAAAGATGGGTTCCCATTTCAGTCTGGATCCTTAAGGTTTCTTCTTCATACCATCTCAGATAGTTTTTTTTTTATTAGGGATAAAAATTAGAATCTATTCTATATTAGATAATAGATAATCTATTGATCTCTATAAGGCTGCATTGGAACTATGTTTGTTGTTAAAAGCACTATACAAATATAATTTATTTTGATTCAATACACTGTATAAGCTCGCTCTCTCCCTCTCTCTTTCTTGCTTACACACAAACAAAACTGAATTAACTGTATAGCATATTGTCAAGCACACAACATCCATGTGCTACAGTTCCTCAGATAGCAACTGTCAAGGTCATCTATGGCAGTGAAGGGAGAGAACGAAGGAGCGAATGGAGGAGGAGAAGGAGAAGGAGGAAGAGAACATCATGCCCTCTGGTTTTTACAACCCAAAGCTTTATGGCACACTGAAGGAGCGATAAAAAATGTTTAATTCCAATTAAAGAATGTCTTATTCATACATACCAGAACGTGGCTTTTACTAATTATTTTGGAAATCAAGACAATAGCTCAGTAAACATCACAGTACAAATGGGGGAGGGGGGGCGGTTGACTTATGACTTAGGTACAAATTCTACTTTTGTGTGTCAAGTGAAAATTTGTGCCAAAAGTAATATTTACAACCCTATTTAAAAATGATAAAGTAAAATCTGTATTTGGATTTTTATTTATTTTTTATTACAGATTTAAGCTTGACATTAGATGCAAATGTAGATTTGCTCTAAAACATGGACAATGATAAATAGAGAGAGGTGTTAGTGTCATGTTAAGAATGCTAAACAGATGCTAATGCGGGGTAATGAGATATACAGTTCTTCAAAATGTGGTCAAAAACAGGCAGAATTCAGTCGATTCACAAACACACTAAATTTGAAGATTCAAGATCAGTAACAGTTTATCAAAAAGGTGTCAAAAAAAGGTGTGTGTGTGTGTGCACATGTGCAGGCATGCATTTGTAATTGTAATTGAGTGCACTTGTGCTTAATCAGTAAGAGGGAGATTCAGAGCAGTGTGTGTTTTGAGAGTTCAAATCCAGTGTGGCCATGTTTAAAGACAGTTAGACTTGCTGTATTTTTAACCCTGTGGTGCTGCAGAGGCATATGAAAGTATAACAACTGGACTACAGGCATTAATCCCTCAAGCCAAATGACCTCCATATTCTTAAATATTATAAATATCCATCTGGTAGGTAAATGTAAAAAACTGGTGTACTCTGATTGGTTAGAGAGAATATATAGAGAAAATATGTAAATGATTTGCTGAACACATAAATAGTTATGATTGCAGTAAGGTGAAAAACTAAATATTTATACAAAATATATATTATATATATTTAAGCACTAGATTTGCCCTATTACTTTAATACATGAATATGTACAGTACTTTATCTAACAGTAGTTAATCCTAAGTCAACAAAAACAGGCCAGTATTCAAGTCATGTCTTCTCCCATGTTGGGACAGAGTGTATCAGCAGGGCAACAGCATTGTCATCGGAAAGCTACACTTTCTAACACGTGCATCAAATACATATATGTGAATTCTGCCAAAGAGTGACAAACGTCACATCCTGCGAATTCAAATTACACACACACACACACACACACACACACACACACACACACACACACACACACACGAAGACATGTACACATACAATGCCTGGCTAAGACAGAGAGAACCAGAGAGAAAGCAGAGGGAAGCACTTTAGTGTGAGTGTGTGTTGAGTGAAAACACTACACACCTCAGCAATGTTTTCAAGTTCACTACCACCAGACAAAGACACAATTCTAGTGTCAAGAAAAAAAAGGAGGTTGGGGTTGGACAACAAGAGAACTTTCCAGATGATTGGAATCTTTAAATGGAATTTCAAGAGAAGGTGCTACATAGCTATAATATTTGTTGTTTCATTTGGCATGGCAACCATTGCTGAGCAAGGCAGTTTGACAATGAACTCTCTCTCGCTCTCACATTTGCTAGGGTGTAAATTGGTAATAAAGACACACTGACATGTTGCTTGTAAGACACATTGAGGTGAAGAAAATAAACACAACAAACATCCATCAATCAAATATTCACCAGATCTCTCCTTCTTTTTGTGATTTATGAACTCTGAGACAAGTACATACACAAAATCACACACACACACACACACACACACACACACACACACACACACACACACACACACACACTCTTGAGCTGAATAACTTTCTTGATGTGTGATATGATAAAGAGTATAATTCCTGGAACTGAGCATATTCACACACCCAAGCCTTTTTGGAGCAAGCATGAATATAAAAGTTTTTTTTTCCCCGATCACATCAGTTGCAATAGTTAAAAAAAATCTTATTGCATTAAACATAAACCTGGAGGATAGATATTAAATACAAATTACATTCAACGAGACATTCGATCCTGTAAGGCAGCATGAATTGTGCTCTTTTTTTGAGCTAAAGTAACAGGCAGCCTGTGTGGTGTGTGTATGTGTGTTTAAGAGGTCTCTGTTCTTGTGATAGCCCAAGTCCCTAGAGACAACTAGAGAGAACTGGAGAGTGTGAATGTAGGTATGAGGGCTGCTCCGAGCCATTGTGTATCAGATTGAACCTAACAGCTATGAAATGTGATCACGGATCAATATTATATGCCGCTCGAGAGGGAGGACAAAAGAAGAGCGAGAGCATCGATGCAGCTGGACAACGCCGCTCATGTTGAAAGAATCGTTTAAATGTCACTTGAGGTTAAATTAAGACTTCTTTTGTTGTATGCATTTGTGAAACACACAAACATGCTCAAAGTGTTTACACTTTTTAACCAGATGCTAATCTCAGGCTCAGGTGGAAATTTCACAGAAGCAGCATGCAGACTTTCATTATTTCATCGATGTTTCACTAAAACTCACAAAGCCAACAAATTAACCAATGCTGCACAGTCATGTTCTCGGCATGACTACTAGCTGATGCATTAGCACTGATTCTGGTAATTAAATAATACTCTCTAAAGATTTTAACTGGTAAAATGATTTTGTTCTATGTAAACCTATTCATAGAAAACCGATGATAACTACCTCACAAAATAGCACCAACTTTTCCTTAAACTTTTGTCCTATATAATGTTAAGAAGCTTTTAAGAAATTTAAAGTTTTAACATACCTGTTTATAATAACTCCCACTGGTAATGTTTTACAATGTAGACATGGCACCAGAAAATGAGTCGTCAGTGTCCCAATGTGTAGTGAGTCAGGATTCTTACTTGTACCCCAACTTGTGTACACTATCTACAGATTCACAAGGAGCTTGGAAGCTGATTGAGACACACTAAGAGTCTACATCCATCTGAGGCCAGTAGCATCTGAGATCGCTGGCAAGATTTTCTCCGGGATGTTTGAAGGAAAGGAGGACAACATAAAGGGAAAATGTCAGTGGTATCGATACAAAGAGAGAAAACATGTTCAGCTAATTTGAGATTTAGTTCATAATCATAATAGTTGCGACTAGTTCATAATATGTTCGGTCATTTTGGCTATTAGTCTCAGGCCTTGTGAGATAATAAAAAACAGGAAATGGTATTTAGAGTCAAATTAGAATGTCATTCACTTATAGTGAAAGTTCCTTTAAATTGCATGCATGTGACAGAAAAGGAACATTCCTGACATATAAAGACAGAATATTGAGCAATCCAAAACTTTTTTTTTTTATATTCCATAGAACATAACAATAGAAGTCACACTGCAAGACAGGGCACATTAATATATTTAAAAGGCATGATGGTTAAAAAAAAAAAACACCTTCAAATATTTGCTTCATTCAGCAATAATCATAAGATAAGAGCGATGATCGTTTTCGATCCATGGTCAGTATAACTCATATTAAGAGGTACTTAGTCAATTTACAGTATTAATAATGCATTAAGAATTGACCAGATCGAACTGAACACACAGCTGTATACATTACAGAGGCTACGCTCTGCTGAAATCATTAAATACTTAGTGGTACGGTAAAGATTGAAGGTACTTAGCGGGACAAATTTAGCATATAAAAGCGTTATATAATAACATACATACATCGTTAGAGACAAGACAGACAAACAAGAAAAATAAAATGACACAAACACATACATATTGATTTGTATAAAACACAATACATGGAAAACCAACAAGTACACACTGCTGATCTCTAATTTGCCAGATGGAGACAAAGGTTAAGGTGTCGCACTTTGGATTTGGAAGGTCATGAGTTCAAATCCCAGTACTACCAAGCTGTCACTGCTGGGCCCTCAACCCTCAAATTCTCTGTGTATAAAAAATAGATAAAAGTCACTTTGGATAAAGATATCTGCCGAAAGCCATCACCCTATTTATGCATTTCACCCAAAATAAATTTTCTCCTTTTCCTGTTTAACAGTCTATGTATAAGAGATGGAAAAACATCATGGATAATGTATTGAAGCAAGGGGCTACTGAAGATGTCTGCCACCATACACCATACAGGGCAAGGCATATGGGCTGGAAACGTTTCAGCGTAGAGCACCACATTGTTGGACACCTGTGCAAACAGCACAGCCCATCTGAGCTCAGTGACATGGTGCTGCATAATAACTATTGATCATTACCTTGAACCAGACACACTCACACACACACACACACACACACACACACACACACACACACATATACGTTTCTGTTAAAGGTTTTGACACAGCCTGCCAGCTAAAAGAAATCAAACAGGCCCCTTGAATTATATCCCTTTAGGAAAAGGCGAACCCGTCTGTCACATGTCAGATTTAGGCCCAAATAAGCGTCTGGTTCACGGCTGGACGTTTGCGACCTGGTGAGTTAGTGAAAAGTTGGTTCACCTGTGAGCAGACAGGTTGGAGTGGTGCTCAATTAAGGACCTTGGCAGCTTCACAAAGCAACCACAGTGTGGCCAGAAAAACCTGTTTCTGTGAGTGAGTGTGTGTGTGTGTGTGTATACACAATCCTCTAAATAGACCTGCTTAACTTTAACATGCTGCCAACATTAGGGCGTGGGTGATTTCACTTAAATGTTAACGGACACATTTGGTTTCATACGGTAAATTAGCTGGAAAGAGAACAGACATATGAACACATACATTTGCACGCTCCAGGCCATAAATTATCCACTCCCCACTGCAAACGGATCGCTTCTCCACTAAAGTCATACAGAACAAATTCACATGTTACACCTGGAGTAATACGGTACACTGTTTTATACAGATATACACAGCTTACAGTATGCCACAAAGTGTATTTTTAACACGAATAAAAACAGAAATATGTAACTGATTTAATGTCCATCTCGTCCTCGAGAATTGTGTGTGTGACTTTGAATGTCCTAAAGACTACTGCAAAAAACTATCCGGTGGTTGATACCAGTGATGCCATAAAACACATCTCAATCTGAGTTATAGCAAACAGGCAATAAGCACAATTAATGAGTCCCTGAATTTCATTGGGTACAAGATAACAGCAATTAATCAACATGCTTCAGTGGCAATTAATTAACAATGCTATTAAACTCCGAAAGGAGCCCGCCTCCTTCCCCTTGGGAGACTTTTGGGAATCACTGTCTGTGATTTTTTTCTGTAATACTTTACAGCTACATTAATTAAAGGAGCTGTGGGAGATAACTTAACATGTCATCAAACAAGGAGAGGCATCCCTCTCTGCTAAGGTGAAGGGCAATATGGTGATGGATCAACAGAGGAAGCCGAGGGAGACAATATTGATAATGTAGTCCCACTGTCTACAGCCATAAAAACACATAAAAACCGTCAGGCCTGAGTCTGCAAAGGCTGTAAAAGTGCAAGCACACCCAATGGCTGAATGATTTGACATGATATTTCAACCCTTTACTGCTATGCCATCAATCAGTGGGTAAAAGGCTGCCCTGACATTTAGTTCCAGCTTTTTATATTTTGCAGTGACACTGAAAATTAAAGTAAAGTTCTGAGTAAGGGGTCTTAATAATTTGCTTTCATCAGGAGAAAAAAAACAAGTAGAGCATACTCACAGTGTGTCTAGAATTAGATCAGTATTAATAAAGCTGCTCATATTTCTGGCAAGTGCCAGTGCCAGGTCTATAAACTAAAGAAAGAGATGTACTCACTGTCAGCTATGTTTTCTACTTCTTTTTGATAGAGCTAATCAGAATTAGTATTCAGGTCAGGTTACATCCCCAGTAATAGTGATTATGATGCTAAAAACATGACCTTGGTTAAAATCGTCTCAGTTCTGAAACCTTAAATTCCACTACATATTGTAGGTCTATTTCCATAGAGGAATAAATTAGATACAACTTTTCTAAATCAGACAGTAATACTAGCAGACAGCGAACATTTCAGAGGACACTGCGGACACCTAGGAAAGAGAATGAAGGCGGCACACCCCGAATACAATTATGCAGCTCAGTCACAGTCAAGGTCAAGGTCAAGGCAGGGTAATGCTTCACCTAGAGATTTGTTTTAAACAGTTGAGGGTGGCAGGTGACAACTCGGGTGACACGGAACATTTGGTGCAAGTCACACAAGCACAATGGCTGCACTATGATGGTCCTGCTCAAGTGCTAATTTCACCTAAAATTAAAAATTTTTCAGTACTGTTTAGTTCAGCAATCTTTTACACACATGTTCACTCTTTCACTCACTCCCTCACTTACTCAATCAACTTACTATTTAAAGTAAGAAGCAAAGCTTTTGAGCATGCTATGTACTGCATACCACTAGTGAGGTGCTGTTTGTATATAACACACACATATATGGAATACAGACAGCTCATTTAAACTGTAAGACCAAAGAGTCACATGTAGCACATACATTAGGAAAGATTTGCAAAAAATCCACTTACTTAGTTTCTTGAGTTGCTTGATCTGCCAAAATCGTCTGATAGCAAACCATAAATTTGAAATGTTTTGGCAGTCTTTTGCAGAATATTCTTGCTTTCACACAAAACTCAGCAGTAACAGAGAAAAAACCAAAGGTTGTAAGTGAGAAGACAAGGCAAAAGCAGAACTAGGGCTAAAGAATGAATGGAAGGAATAATAGTTGTTGGCTTTTATGATAGTCCTTGTACACTTTCCTGCTTATTTCCTGCTTTATTCAGTTGGCTCAAATCACAGTCTGTCCTTAATTCAACGAAAATCTGAAACAATAATCAGTAATTCAGCACGAATGCTAAAAATCAAATGTTACTTTTATTTCTTTCCTTTGCTCTGTTTTGATAGAGATTTGATAGATTTAATAGTCCCAGGCCTGCTCTGTAACTCTCTACACAACATATGGAGAACACCTGTACTTTATGAACCCACAGACCTGCAGAGAACAGGGACCTTCTTACTATAGAAGTACTGGTTTTTGATCAAATTATATTATTTAATGCAATAAAAAAGTGGCATCAGATTACTTAAAACACCCCACAAATATCCAGTAAATTCATTACGACTTTCCTGGTATTATGAGTTAGGTAGCGATACCGGTTATAAAGGAAAAAATATGCATATTGTCCATGAGGACACAGCTGGCTGAGCAAACAGCTCATTGAGGGACAGGATTTTTTTTGTCTTCTTCTTCTTCCTCAACAGCTGAAACAACAGCAGTTCTTGGAGGGGAAAACCTCTGTGGAATTAGTGATCTCGTTGATACCAAGCCAAGGAAAAGGACACTAGGCTAAAACTACAGAAAGTCCCAATCTCTCTCAGCATGCACACACTGTTATCTCTCTCACAACAAGGTAACGTGTCCGTGATGCCATTTAATGGTCTGAATTTAAAGGAAGATGTTTATCAAAAAAGAAAGTAGAAAATGGACATGTAGAGTACTGTCATGTGCAATGTGTGTACTACAGAAAAGGAATTTCAGTTGTGTACAGAATGAATACTTTAGTGTGGGTGTGTATGTACGCCTGTATGGATGTATGTATGTAAGGGTGTGAATGTCTGTTTTGGGTAAATAGAAATGTTCATTACTGTATGTGTGTCAACAGTGAGAGAGCTCAGGATGTTGACCCCTCTCACGTGCACTCTTAGCTCTTCTGGAAAGAACACAACACAATGGAGCCCCACCGAAAGCTTGTTTTCAAGGCAACGGATTTCCTGCCTATACTTGTAGTAAGGACAGACACACAGAGACTATGTGTGCCTGTGTGTGTGTGTGTGTGTGTGTGTGTGTGTGTGTGTGTGTGTGTGTGAGAGATCCCTCTTTTTTTACTCTAAGAGACCATGTGTAGAACTAACACAATGGCATGGGTCACACCCCCGTTTATGTTGGCTTTGCTGAGCTGCTGAGGGACTGGTGGAAAAAGGGGGAAGAAATCAGGAGGAAAAATGAAGAAAAAGAAAGAAACTAAATGAACACAAATACACTCTGAGACTTAACCACTTCAGCTGATATGTCTGTTCATTTAAAAACCACATATCTCAACTGTATGAACACATTTCCCATTATGTAAATATCCATTGCTCTCTCAGTAAAGGCAATAAAAGGAAATGACAGTGCTGAAATCTGGATAATAATGAGAGACACAGCACCATAAAATCAGTCCTAGCAGTTTCACTACACGAATCCACAAAACAACAACACGCCATAGATGAAATGCCAATCTCTCTCCTGCACATTGAAAGTAGCATAGATGCAAGTGTTTTATAATATTAGCTTGAAATAAAAATAAAAAATCTCGGGTAAAACCCGGCTGCCAGGTTAGGGGTGGGCATAGACCTCAGCTCTGTTCAATACTGTCTGTATTTTTGCAGTGTCTGTATTTTTTCAGCCCCTGATAAAGTACAAGTACAACAAATACCTTGTCTGAAACATCCATCCCAGGCTTTCCAACCTCTGGCCACCATGTGTCTGACCTCAGGGCTATAAATTACACATTTTAAACAGACTCTCTAAACCACTCACTGACCTCAGGCCTTCAGATGATGGACTGCAAACTTCAGAACAGCATCAAAAACGACTTGCATGGATTATTTCTTCCTAGCTACTATAGTGTTTGTTGTTGTTGTTTCTAATTCCAGTTGTTGAGATGTTAATGAGTGCCACACCTACTACAACACTACACTAGCAATGGATTCTGCTTGTATTGTTTTTTTATGATTTCTATGAACAGCTATGATCGATCATACTGGTTGGTGCTTTTATAATTTTGTGAGGTTCTATAAGCAGAGAGCCTTTAAAGGAGAGCCCCCTCCATCCCACCACTTAGGCGTTCCTTCTTTCTCTTACAAATGTACAAACATTCAAACACACACACACACACACACACACACACACACACACACACACTCATTCTCTCTCTCTGTCCCTCTGTCTAGCCACAGCGCCAGTGTTCTGATTTACTCCTAGGCAAGTCTGGCGATGGCTGTAAAGATAGCTGCCACACCCAGACAGCGAACATAGATCTGACAGGATTGCTCGGTAATCTTTGACCTCTCCTCCATTAGAATCTAGGTGATTTCATATAAGAGGCTAAAGGTACAATGAAGTACAATGACATTGATACAGACACTGACATGGCAGGGCTATATTGTGCATTTATTAGGGTTTAAAAAGACAATAGGACGGCTCATTAATGTTTCTTGGTTTTCTGCAGAACTAACAAATTAAACAGACATGTTAGTTGAGATATATAGAAATGCTATGGCAACTATTAAATAATTTTAAAAAGTAAAATACCTTTCATTCATACATCGTTTGTACATGCTATATTATAGTTAGAGCTATAGAGGGATTACACACACTTCTGAAAATGCACTGGGGTCCAGAGCTGTGAATAAAATATTTTTCAATACACATACACACACACTCCACACACATACATGTCTGCTTTTGATTCACATCTTTGGACCCACTGCATTTTCATATTATTAAGCTACACGTAGTCTCACAATGATTCAGTGGTGGGATGAACCCATATTTAGGTAAAACGGAGAAAACTCATCATCGTTGGTAAAAATGTCTGCAGGACTGAATAACAATTCTGTTAACCAAGAGTCTACGCTACTGAGAGAAAGTTACTGCCTTGTTCTGTTCTAGAGTAGTTCATGCATTTTGTCATTTTCAGTGGTTCTCTTTTGAGGTGTTTAGGTGATAAGTATAAATTTTAATGATGCAATGTTTCTATGTAAGATAATTGAAATTGTATTATGCATAGAATAAAGGTAGTATAAAATACGTAGTATTAAAATGTAATGCAAAATATTTAACATCAATTCAAAGAAAAAGGTTATACAAATAACTTTTGTACAAAAGTTATAAACAATATTTTGCAATTGAAAAGGAACATAAACTTATGAAATATTTAAATGTTTAAGTGAATAAATATCTAATATCTAATGAGCAGAAGGCAGAAAGAAAGGGTAAGCAAGACCTGCAGCTGGATCATTGCCAGCATCTTAAATGATATGAAACATGATCCCTATTCTGTAATATTTGGTAAAAGGCAATATACTTGTAACTATATATGCTACAATATGCCTTCCCTCAAGTTATAAACACACTTTATATATGTATACACACTTAGTTCACACACAGAGATACTAAAAAAATTAAATAAAGGTTTGTCAGAAAAACATACATGGGTGTAACCCAGTGAACCCCTCTCCATAGTTCAGAGAGTGATAGACAAGACAACAGACTGATGTCTCAGTTCCTATGCTTAACTGGACTGTACTGGACATTCCAGTTTCTGCTAATGGGAACACATTGTGTGATACATCTAAGGATAGTAATTTTTTATGCTATAATATTTCACCTTTTTTGCATAAACATGTTTATGTAGACAGTTAAATGAGAATAGACTACATTTAAAAAGAATAAAAAGATATATGTAACTGATCAACTGGTAAATAAATGTTTTGGAAATGTTTCAATGTGCTTTTGTTTAAATCTCATACGTCCTCGTCCTGAGGGCAGGAAGTTAAGCAAAAAGAAAGCTCAGTCACTGTATTCGTTGATTGATATCTAAAAATCTATCAACAGCTCTAGTAAATACACGCTACAAATATCGTTGTTTTTATTTTTAAACTCTAATCTGTGCTACTGCTAATGCAAATACAAATCTTAACTTTCTTACATTTTTTTTTTTTTTTATTCTTTTTAAAATTTTCAGATTTTTCCGCTAATCTATACACCAGTTGGTGTGTGTCCAAGAATTCCTATTCCGCAGTGATTAGCCACGAGACAGATGTCCAGATCCAATTTGGATTAAAATGTTATTAGCCCCTTACACGCAGATGCCACACTGGGAAAGATTAGGGTTGAGTAACATTGCAATGTCTCTTTTAGTGTCTTGATATGTTCCTGTCTAGATATACAAAAATACTTCATTCTATAATAAGGAATTATTCAAATATTCAGGCCACAAATTATGTGGCAACAGTGCAGCTACAGTTCAAGTGCTTCAGTTCACATTACGTATATATCAAACATCAGAATGAAAGAAAAAAACATTTTTTTTTTAAAGACTGTGGCATGGTTGCAGCTGCCAGATGGACTGTTTTGAGTATTTTAAAAGCTGCTTGTCTCCTTAAGTCCTTGTTGACAAGAGAGGTCAGACTAGCAGTAAGGCTGTGATAACTCTGAGGTAAATAACCAATTATATATTATATATATATATATATATATATATATATATATATATATATATATATATATATATATGAGCCCAACGAATCTCTTCTGCTTCAAGTCAAGACTTGTTCTTGCGAAGTAGAATGGTTTCTTTGCCACAATTCGACCAAGAAGATCTGACTCGCAGTCTCCTCTAAACAGTGGATGTTGAAATTTGATTGCCAATTATGTAAATCTGTGGTTTCCAAGCCTGGTAATTCCAATAAATTTATCCTCTGCAGTAGAGGTAGCTCTAGGTCTTCCTTTCCTTGGACGGTCTCATGAAAGCCTGCTTCATTATAGCATCTGATGGTTTTGGAGAATGCACTTGGGGATACATTTAAAAATCTTGATATTTTTAGATTGACTGACCTTCATTTTTAAAAAATAATGATGGACTGTCTTTTCTCATCACTTAATTGAATGTTTATTGCCATAATATGGATTTGTATAGTAGGTTTTGTAGCACTAATATGGCTATTGAGTCTGTCCTCGCCCTTTCCTCTACACGAGACAACTAATGGTCGAAAGCACATTAAGAAGGCAAGAAATGTCTCAAATTAACTCTTGACAGGACACGCCTGTGAACTGAAAAACTCATTGGAGAATGCCATGAGTTTGCCAAGTTGTCATCAAAACTAAATGTAGCTACTTTGGACAATCTGAAATATAAAACATATTCTGGGTTTTTTTGTGAACCACATAATTTCATACGTGTTCTTTCATAGTTTGGATGTCTTCAGTATTATTGTACAATGTTGAAAATTGTTTGTGAAAATATTAAGAGTGAAGAAAAACCACTGAAGGAGATGGTGCGGCCAAACTTTTGACTGGTCCTGTACACCTTTTAATAATTATGTGGGATTTATCATATTTTCATATGATGTTTTAAAAAAAGTGTCCAAAGTTAAATTAAACATATGTTAGTCAGAATATGTTTATGTAAGATATTAAACAGTTTATTGTGTGTGAGAGAGAGTGAACATTTAGTTATTGGGTATGGACAAACAACACATTCGTTAGGCATTACTGTGTAGTTTTATTTTTATTTTCTTACGTGGACACGTAGACTAAAATTTGATTTTGGATCATAGTTCATAGGTATCATATGTTATTGAGGCTGCAACGTCACGGTTACGTGTGTTTAGGCAGTAAACTGACTGTCGCAATAGGATTGAAACGTGCCAGAAAGAGCAAACAAGTTTTAAGTTGCTAAAGGGGCAAGTGTCAAAAAATCTTGTCACAAAAAAAAGTTTACAAAACTCTAAATCGACTCGTAACCATACTAGACATATACTTAATCTTAGTTAGTTATACGTTTAGTAAATACGTATTTTCTATTACGTTTAATCTTTTTTTGTTGTTGTTTTTGGTTGTTTGATTTGAAAATTGATTTGAGAATTGTGAGACGCTCCCTAAAGCCGACGTGTCGTGTGACATGCTGTCAGTCCACTGGAAAGCCCGCCTCCTCTCCATTCCTATTGGATGATCGGGGACACGCGCAAACACGCTTCGGCATGAAGTAGTCTTACTGTCACTTTTTATTTATTTGTATTGATATCATAAAGTATTTCATATATTTAAAAAAAACCTGAATTTTAACTAAACGATTCGTAGCGGGGCAGGATTTTATTTTAATTCAATCAACACCAGGGATGATGTCGGATATTTAAATACATTTTCAATCAACAATCCCATCACAAATCCGTGTTAAAACTTTAAATCACTTTACTTTATCCCAAGCAGTGCGATCTTATGGCTGTATAACCATCCCACCATCTGACAGAGACACTCGGATCCCGCCACAGTCCGAGCAGCGAAGCGCGTAACTGGATATTCAAAAACAATACGTAATCCCATCATGCACCGCTCTTCGACCCTCGGCATTACCTCATCCCATAATGCTTTGCGCGGAGAAGAATCTTCTGGTGGTAGTCTAGGCAACGCGCCTTATCGGAGCGCCCCTGGGAACGCCCCACGAGTCGCCTCCAGCCAATCAGAGGCGTCAGGCATGACATCATGGGGAGGCCTATTTTTAGTGTGGCGGCGGAGGCAGATAAGGTTGGCCTCCACGCTGGAGAAGCTCAGAGAGTATACAGACCTCACTCCGGAGAGGCACCGAGAAAGAGAAGAGCTCTGCTCCAAACCAAAAAAATATTCAAAGTTTACAACTGTATGATTTCCGACCGCCGAAACTCTGAGAGCTTCATCACAGCGCCAGATATAAGATTTGTTTTTCCACTGATTTTTAATGATCTTCCGACTATAACTTCGCGGGAAGTTTGTTTCGGGACTCCGGGAGTGTAAACCCATAAAAGAGGAGCGAGTCTGGAGTGGGAACCCGCCTGCTGGTGGTATTCTTCTGACTTTATAATCCAATCCACACTTTTTATACATCAGAAAAATCATCTGGAAGAAGACGCACCGAGGAGGGAGCGTGAGTGACTCGAGTTGAGCCACAAGAAACCAGGGAAAAAAAAGTTTTGGTTTCTCTTTCTATGTCTACTAAGATGGAAACTACTTTCTACGACGACTCTCTGAGCGCCGCGTTCTCGCAGCACGACGCCGCCGCGTTCGGATACAACGCCAAGGTGCTGAAGCACAACATGACCCTGAACCTGTCGGACCCGGGCAGCGCGCTCAAGCCGCACCTGCGGCCGAAAGCCAACGACCTGCTCACGTCGCCGGACGTCGGTCTGCTCAAGCTGGCGTCCCCCGAGCTCGAGCGCCTCATCATCCAGTCGAGCAACGGGATGATCACCACGACCCCCACTCCGACCCAGTTCCTGTGCCCTAAAAACGTCACGGACGAGCAAGAGGGCTTCGCAGAAGGTTTTGTGCGAGCGCTGGCCGAGCTCCATCACCAGCACATGCCGCCCAACAGCGTCACGACGACCCCTCAGACAACGATCAACAACAACAACAGCAGCAGCAGCAGCTCCTCCATGGCGCCCGTGTCGTCCATGGCAGGTGGAGGTGTGTTCAGCACTACCGTGCGCTCCGACCCGCCGGTCTACGCCGACCTGAACACGTTTAACCCGGCCATCACCACAGCACCGAGCTTCACCAGCGCCAATCCTGCCATGAGCAGCTACACCACCACCACGTCCATGCCTCCACAGCAGCAACAGCAACAGCAGCAGCAGCACACCCTAGCCGTGCAGCACCCGCGCCTCCAGGCGCTCAAAGAGGAGCCGCAAACGGTGCCCGAGATGCCCGGGGAGACCCCGCCACTCTCTCCCATCGACATGGAGAGCCAGGAGCGCATCAAGGCCGAGCGCAAGCGAATGCGCAATCGCATCGCCGCTTCCAAGTGCCGCAAGAGGAAGCTGGAGAGGATCTCCCGCCTGGAGGACAAGGTCAAGACGCTCAAGTCGCAGAACTCGGAGCTGGCGTCCACAGCCAACCTGCTCCGCGAACAGGTCGCTCAGCTCAAGCAGAAAGTCATGAACCACGTCAACAGCGGCTGTCAGCTCATGTTAACGCAGCAGCTGCAGACATTCTGAAAATAAAAAAGGGACATGTGGAGTTGTCGCGTAAGGGACTGAAAGGACACACAGACCAGGTCGGCATCTCTACCGGCAATAAAGTCCTCCAGGACCGGGGACTGTCTGACCGCGCGTTTTTACGCTCTGGTGCGTAAAAGGAAGTCCGGTTTGGAGCTGAAAGACTCCTCCGACTGCGCTCACTGGTGACCATGACATGACCTGGACAGCATGAGAGCCTCGCACTGTTACACGTCGTTTCTTCTTCTTCTTCTTCTTTTTTTCCCTAATGACAAAAAAAAGAGACTCAATCTTGCTCACCTTTTGACCAAGTTGTGCATGGACCTAAGCTTCTCCAGGAGCACTCAGTATTAGAAGAAAAAGAGAACTGTGATTAGGGACGATGAAACCTGCACCGAAAGCGAAGAAAAAAACATTTTTGTTTTATTTTGTTTTTGACAAAAGCTGCCTGACCTTCTGAGTTGCAATGTACCTTTACTGCTCTTAAACTGAATGAAATTCACGTTGAGTTAGTCGAGCTTCAGCAGTTTTCTATTTCTCAAGGTTTTTTAATGAGGTTTCACTCATTGTTATGTGTAAATAAATACAGAGTACTTAAGTTTACCATTTGTAATAAAAAGTACTACATCATTTTTTTTAATGTTTGTTTTCTGGATTCATCAGAAACTAATCAATATTTATGAACTGTAATAAAAGTATGTTGAACCAAAACACAAAGTCTCTTGTCTATTGAAATGTGTGTGTTCTTGCCAACGCAAACAGGTTTATCCATGTCTCCAGAGCAACTAATGCAATGAGCAGCTTCTAAAACAGACTGAAAAACAGATTAAAAGAAAGCTGTATGTGGTGTTCTTCAACAGCACATTAATAGGTAAAATATATATAAAAAATATATTTTGTTCACGTATGTAGATATAATTAAAGTTTAAATATAACTAATGCTAAACTAAAGACTGTCTTCAGCATCACCTGTTACTCTAAACATTAAACTAATTATTATTTCCATATAGTTTTTATTTAGTTAACAAAGTGCAATAAATGAGTGTAAAACAGTCATAAATGGACTCGAGTCCATACATTTATCCAATCTATAACCCACAGAACCCGATAATTAACTGGCTCATGTAAAGTGATTGTGCACCACTTAATATTTGTGCTATTTATACCATCCTTCTCGATTATATTTGCAAACCATGTGCATTCAAAAACTGCACTTTTACAGCCACTGCATTGTCAATACACGTGTAGTACACAGAGAGTAAGGATGTCATTGTTTGAATAATAAACATGCTTTCAGTTTATTGTTATTAACAACAGAAATAACACTTATCGTTCAGTTCAACATGCACAAAAAAGTTCACACGCGCTAACTGGTTCTTTTATTAGTGAATGAACAAGTTATGAGGAAGTTTTATTATAATTGTGACTGCCACACCAGCTCGTGCTTCCTGTCACTGCCGTTAACAACCACCAGAGGGCGGCACAACTCCGTGTTCAATAAGACATGTAGAAGATTTGCCCATTTGTGAAATACAATACAATAAACATGTGCACTACACTAGAACAACCACATGGACTCTGATTATCAACCCTATAAAATATTTAATTGGGCTACATGTATATGCATCAAAATTGTAATTTTCATGGTGTTCATTCAGTTAAATAATAATAGTATATATAAGTAGTCCAGATCTCACTCTATTGTACTTTCTTTATGTGGGGTTACGCAAAGGAGGAGGTGTACAGGGTAAATCCTCGCACACTGGAGAACTTGCAGGCACGGAACAGATTCAGGAGGTGCCTTTATTGAAAGTAAAAAGTTAGCTTTCATTTTCCTATGTAATAAAGTATATGTACAATTTGTTTCAATACATTTGTATTATAAATATGGACCTTATCACCAAATTTTAATGCCCTAGTTACATTTCACACCTGTGTGTGTTTGTATATGTATATATATATATATGGTGGGTGAAAAGTAACTAGCATTAAAGATATATACTGTATTACATTGTGTATATATATATATATATATATATATATATATATATATATATATATATATATATATATATATAAAATAATAAAAATGTCTATGGAGATATTTTATGCAATATTTATCATGTTTCATACAATATTTATTATTTCTTTTTACGGTCCGCGCTTGTAAAAGGTTGACATCATACCGGAAGGTTGTTCCCTACATGACCATATAAGGCGAGAAAATGGTCGGAAGCCCAACGTCATCAACTAGTGGGCGTGTTTTCCGGGAAGTGGAACTCCTCAGGCTGGGTTCAGTGCTTATGTTTCATTTAGTTATAATAAATATATTTCTTTCTTTCTTTCTTTCTTTCTTTCTTTCTTTTTAGAGAAATACCTATATAGCGTACCTTAGAATATGGTCAAAATGTTTTTTAATATTGTTCAATTTGTCATATATTTACATTAACTTCATAGAACCTTTTATAAATACATTTAAACATACATAAATACATAATGTTAAAATTATTATTGTTGTTATTATTATTAATAACATTAACAACAACAACACTCATACAATTATAGTAGTACTTGTAGTGTGATGACAATGATGATAATGATGAGATAGTGTAGCATTCCTTAACAATCCAGGCTACATCTGTGTCCCTATCTCTGAGAATTTGCACATATTAAAGTCTAAAGCAGTTCATGAGTGCAGTCCTGGTAATAAAAAAAACACTAACCAAAGATTGTTATGGGTACAGTAGTCATGTATCAGATTACACAGGTGTAGACACTTTAAACAAGAAACAGGAGTGGTTTCTTAAACAAAACACTTCTGAAGTGTCTATAGGTGGAATGAGGGGAAATGATGTTCATATACTGTATATATATGGTGGGTGGTCTGGGCCAGCAAAACCTTCTCTGCTGGCCTAAACGCTATCAGAAGCACTGACGTACATTTACAACCTAAATTCTAATATTTGGTTAATAAAATTGTATTAATTTATTCCCAACAGTTTATTCTTTTCATTTCATAGCATTTCGCTTGGCTGCACTGCTTCCAGTACGTGTACGGTGATGTTAAATTTTTTGTCCAATTATATTTCACCCTCTATGTGCTGCCATGTCAATCTAATCTTCAATTCTAAAGCTAGCTAGCTTGTCTCAGACAGGGAAAGGGTTTGTTCTCCACTTCCAGACCAGTGAATACGAGCGATACCACTGGATTACAGCCTCTGAGGAGCGGTGCAAATTATGAGTATACATCTCTCGTGAGTATGATGTATTTTATTTACAATTTAATGTTTTTGTCATGTTATTAGACAAATATTGATTCTGAACTGCTCCAGATGCTGTAGGTGGCACAGTTGCGGTGGTAGTGTGGAGGTTTGGAGTCTTAACTGGGTTTCTTACTTTAAATTGCGTTTTTGTACCTTATTGATGGTTGCTATAATTGCGACGTGAGCCCGCCACTAAGAAATATTTATATATATATATATATATATATATATATATATATATATATATATATATATATATATATGTATGTTTAAATGAATCTTCAACAACTTCTAACTAGACCAAGAACTACAATCATGGCAATCATGACAAAGGTTTCCTGAAGTGGACGTTCACCTGTATTTAGTGGTTGCTAAGAGATATTTGAATGCTTGGTGATAAAGCTGCCTACGCCTATGTTTAAACTTCTCGCAGGAATTTGGGCACAGGAGACATTTTTGAAGCTCTAACCAGTGATTGATGTCTTAGAGGAAGTGCCATGGGTTCAACCAAGTTTACGAATCCATATGCTATTGAAGTAATCCGGACTAGAAAGAAAGAGCTAGTTGGTGGCATCTCCAACACGGAAGACTTGCTGGACCTTCTGGTCTTTAATGGAGTTTTTCTACCTGAGAACAGAGTTCTTGTGTCCAGCATTACAGCACAAGAGGAAAAGAACTCCAGAATGCTCAACATCCTGATGTCACGAGGAGAACGGGCATGCCGCATTTTCTTCTACCCCTGTCTGAAGAGTGCTCAACCTGACCTCTACCAGAGCATAAAAACCTACGTGGGACAGCTGAATGAAAACATTAAGGATACACGGAGGCAGCTGATTGGATATCTTCTAGAAAAAGATCGGCAAGGGCCAATGAAAAAAATTCAGGACACCAATAGGACCCATATAAATGAAACAGTGGAGCATAAATCAAAAAAGACAGAGCTGCTTTTTTCCTCAGACAAGTTAAAGGAGACTCATGCAACACCTGAAGACTCATCAAATGGCATTCTCAATGCAGTGTCTATGGGTGACGTGCCACGATTGCAGGAACTTCTAAAAGGCATAAATATCAATGACACAAATGCATTCTCTCATGATATCCTACACCTGGCAGCCGAACATGGTCAAGTGTCAGTTATAAACCTTTTGCTTCGTCAAGGTGCTAAACTGGATTTAAGGGATCGAATGGGTTGCACTGCTCTTCACAAAGCATCAGAGATGGGGCACACATCAGCTGTATTGGCTCTTATAAGGGCTGGAGCTGACATCTATGCAACAGACCAAGCCTTAAAAACACCCCAACATTTAGCAGCACAAAATGGGCATGAGAACACAGTCAGAACACTGGTGCTAGAGGAAAGAAGAAACTTCAAGAACCAGACAACATTCCTACACATGGCTGCAATAGATGATGACTCTGTGTTCGCTGAAATTTTACTGAGAAATGATGCCTCAGTAGACACCTGCGATGGCCAGACGAAGACAGCATTGTTCCATGCTATTAGCCGAGGAAATGAAAAGACAGCTGCTGTGCTTCTTCAAGCTGGAGCTAATGTGGATTCTGGAGTTATTGAAGCTGCGCTCGAGCTCAACAAGAAGCCTTTGCTTTCTCTTCTTTTGAGGAACATTAAGACAACGATGTCTCAAAATGAAGTAAAATCGATTCTGTTTAAAGCAGTAAAGAGAAACTTGGACGAGATTGTAGTGGCTCTAATAGAAAGTGGAGCTGATATCAATGTGTGTAATGACATGGGTTATACACCACTGCTCCTAGCCATTGAGCTGGGCAATTGGGAGGTTTTTAAAGTGTTGGTCTCAAATAAAGCCCAGATAAATACAAGACTACCCAATCAAATGTCTCCTATTCATCTGGCCATCCAAAGTGGCAGTAAGCAAATAACAGAGGTATGTTAAAACATTAAGTATAAGATGTATATTACAGTACAATAATGCTTTACTGATATTGGTGAGTCAAAATCATTCACAAGACAAAATTGAAAATATTTCTTATTAATTTATAACTAATAATCTCCAGTAAACTGTGCATGCTTCTTCACTTTAATAGAAGTATATAACCTTTAACAACTCAAAATAATTTAGATATTTAACCTGATTTCACCACTATTTCACTAAACAAGTTTAAATATTTCTTGTAGATATTACTGGATATGGGCATAGACCCTAACATAATAGGCCCCAAGGAACAGATGCCTCTTCATCTTTGTGCCTTACACAACCACCCTGCACTATTGGCCCTGTTACTCCACAAAGGAGCTCAGATCAATGCAGTGACTCAGGATGGGTTCACTGCCCTCCATCTTGCTTGCCAGAGTGGACACAAGGAGGCTGTCGCCCAGCTGTTGGAAGGAAAGGCAGATCTCCATGCACAGGACAGAACGGCTAGGACAGCACTACACTGGGCAGCTGCTCAAGGTGACATAGGCATCATAAAACTGCTTCTATTTTTTGGATCTAATCCTGACATTGTTGAGAAAGAGAAAAAGACTCCATTACACCTGGCAGCAATGGCAGGACACACTCAGGCTGTCTCCACACTGGTTGCTGTAAAGGCAAAAGTTGCAGCCAAAGACATGGACGGCTCTACGGCTCTGCATTATGCTGCCAGGAATGGACACATTCATGTGGTTGCTGCTCTTCTGACTGCTGGTAAGAACAAAAATGTGAATGAGAGGAATGTTTGGAGGAGGACACCTCTACATTTCGCTGCGGAACATGGGCAGGAGCATGTGGTTGGCCTGCTGCTGGAAAGACAAGCCAAGATCAATGCCATTGACAATAACAAAGACACACCGTTACACTGGGCCTGTCGAACAGGGCATCTGGGCACAGTGCAAAAGCTGGTGAACTGGATTCATGGGGAGAAGGTAAACCTCCAGGCTACTAACAACGTCATGAAAACAGCCCTGCAGGTAGCAGAGGCTGAGGCCAGTCTGAACCACCAGAACATTTGTCTGCTGCTGAAGAAGAAGATGCTTCTCATTAAATAAAAATGTTAGAATTGTATGATGAAAGTAATCATGTGGATTGGAAGCTTTTTTGTTTAAACTGGTTCAGATCAGAACTATAACCCAACAATGTAATATAAAGAGAATTATGGAAGACATACTAAATAGGCTATATAAATATAAAAAAATTTTGTTGATTGTTTATTTTTTATTTTTTTATTTTTTCCAAATAAACTCTTTAACAACATCTGGTCACTAGGTGTCACCCAAATGTCGCAAATAGGCACATTGGTGTATAGTGGTGATTACCGCTGATTCATACTTTAAAATCTAAAACTCCACTTAGTAAACCTTAGCAAATCAATATACTTAATATACATAACCACATAGGTTAGGGTTTTTTTTTGCGGGTGGGAGTTTGGGGGGTTTTCTGTCATAATGAAACTGAGGGTATCTTTAAGGTGTTGCGTCCTGCTCTGTAGTCAGTGCTTTATCATAAAGAGATTCTTTTGCCATTTACAGCTCAAGGGGTCTAAGGTAATGCTGAAAAAAGTAAATCATGAGATAGAAAAAAATTATATTGTACTATAATATGAATAATATGAACAACATTCTACTAAAAAGGAATTCTAGAGACTATCCAACAGACTATCCAACAGCAGGAGACATCTCCCAGTCCACATCAATGGAACTGAGCTAGAGCGAGTCTCCAGCTTAAAGTTCCTGGGAGTTCACATCTCTGAGGATCTGTCCTGGCACAAAAACACTTCAGCTCTGGTTAAGAAAGCACAACAACACCTGTACTTCTTGAGAAGTCTCAAGAAAGCTCATCTGTCCCCAGGGATTTTAACGAGTTTCTACCGCTGCATCATCGAGAACATCCTGACCAACTCCATCACTGTATGGTATGGAGGCTCCACTGTGTGTGAACGTAAAGCCTTGCAAAGGGTGGTCAAAACCGCCCAACGCATCACTGGCACCCAACTACCTGCCATTGAAGACTTTTCAATTCAATTCATTTTTATGTGTATAGTGCTTTTAACAATGACATTGTCTCAAAGCAGCTTTACACAGATAATGTGGTGATTAAAAGTGAATATGTTCTTTATAAGTAAGTTTGTCACTGATGAGTGGCGACTGTGGCGAAGGAAAAACTCCCCAAGATGACATAAGGAGGAAACCTTGAGAGGAACCAGACTCAAGAGGGAACCCATCCTCATCTGAGTTGCACCAAATGTCCATTTGCAGCAGATATACGATGTTGCGGGGTACAGTGATGATGATCAGAAGCGAAAAGTAGTCCTGAGTCAGTGTAGGAGACTGTTGACATTAACTACAGTCAAATCCATCCTCAAAGCTCCTGTTCTTACTCCGGAATTTCATGGAACCACCCAAGGTGTTGATGAGAAACCGTTCCAAGCTGCACAGAGTGGCCTCCAGTCAAAGAGAACACTATCCAGAGGCAGGTCTGGATGAAGTGGGAAGATCCACGGAGGGGAGAGGGGCAGGAACAGTGGTTACTGGAGCCTCAGGAGCATGTTTAACTCGACCGAGAGAGAGAGAGAGAGAGAGAGAGAGAGAGAGAGAGGTGACAGGAAGAGAAGGATATGGATTATTAAGTGTCCTTATTGTTGTATGAAAGTTAATGTCATTGTGCAGTTTGGACTCCGGCAAGACTCGCTATGGCAGCATAACTAAAAGAGAGAACCAGAAGGTAACACTGACATGAGGGATCTCTGGGATAAGAGACGACCCACCACACCACCGTCAACAAACCTGAGTGAACGTGTGAATGTGAGGGGACGACAGCATACAAATATCCCAGTTCACCAAACACTCTATATCCATGCTCCCTCCAGATCTGCTCCTTTACCTAAGAAAAAAATCTACTGATCAAAGGCTTGACTAAATGAATGTGTTTTCAACCTCGACTTGAACACTGAGACTGTGTCTGAGTCCCGAACACTGGTTGGAAGGCTGTTCCATAACTGTGGGGCTTTATAAGAGAAATATCTGCCCCCTGCTGTAGTCTTCGTTATTTGAGGAACAGATAGCCTGCACCTTTTGATCTAAGTAGGCATGGAGGATCATACTGGTAAAGAAGTTCACTCAGATACTGCGGTGCGAGACTGTTGCTGGTAGTTTGGCCCATTCCAAGACCTTCCAAGGCCCATTCCAAGACCTTCACCACAGCAGATGTCTGCGCAGAGCTCACAACATTATCAAGGACTCTTCACATCCCAGTCATAAACTGTTTAACCTCCTTCCATCAAGAAGGAGATACAGGAACATACGTACCAGAACCAGCAGGTTCAGATACAGGTTTTTTTCATTTACCATCACACTACTGAACTCTACACTACACCATTAGATCACTATAAAAACACGGTATATAACGTCTGTACAATTATACATACAATGTACATATTACATAGTATATCTTTTTTACTCCTCATTACATCTTCACTATTTTATCTATATGTATCTTCATATCTTTATATCCTTACTGTACATTCTGCCCAACATTTCACATTCATGTATACAGTTGTGTTCAAAATTATTCAACCCCCAATGCTGTAAATGGTTTTAGGGAATTTAGTGTACATTTGTAATTGTATTCAGAATGAAATCCTACAAGGACTTCTTAAAGAACCATATGCAACTAAAATGACATCAATTAGTTTTGTAATACAGTAGTAAATGTTTCTTTTGTGAATTCTTCATTGACATAATTATTCAACCCCTTAAAGACTACCACTCTGAAGAACAGAGGTTCAATGAAGTGTTTTCAATCAGGTATTGAAAACACCTGTGGATATCAGGGAGCAGCAATAAAGCCTAATAAGCACCAATTAGGCAGCTTTAAAATGACTGTGATACTCAGCTCCTTCTAGACATTTACTGGTGTGGTTACAAACATGGTGAGGTCAAGAGAATGGTCCAGGAAGACAAGAGAACAGGTGATTACTCTTCACAGGAAGGGCAATGGCTATAAGAAGATTGCAAAGATGTTAAACATACCAAGAGACACCATAGGAAGCATCATTCGCAAATTCAAGGCAAAGGGCACTGTTGAAACGCTACCTGGTCGTGGCAGAAAGAAGATGCTGACTTCGACTGCTGTGCGCTACCTGAAGCGTAGAGTGGAGAAAAGTCCCCGTGTGACTGCTGAGGAACTGAGAAAAGATTTGTCAGATGTGGGTACTGAAGTTTCTGCTCAGACAATACGGCGCACCCTGCGTAATGAAGGCCTCCATGCCAGAACTCCCAGGCGCACCCCCTTGCTGTCCCCAAAGAATAAGAAGAGTCGACTGCAGTATGCCAAAAGTCATGTGGACAAACCACAGAAGTTTTGGGATAGTGTTCTGTGGACTGATGAAACAAAATTAGAACTGTTTGGGCCCATGGATCAACGCTATGTTTGGAGGAGGAAGAACAAGGCCTATGAAGAAAAGAACACCTTGCCTACTGTGAAGCATGGCGGGGGGTCAATCATGCTTTGGGGCTGTTTTGCTTCTGCAGGTACTGGGAAGCTTCAGCGTGTGCAAGGTACCATGAATTCTCTTCAGTACCAGGAGATATTGGATGACAATGTGATGCAGTCCGTCACAAACCTGAGGCTTGGAAGACGTTGGACCTTTCAACAGGACAATGATCCCAAGCATACCTCCAAGTCCACTAGAGCATGGTTGCAGATTAAAGGCTGGAACATTTTGAAGTGGCCATCGCAGTCACCAGACTTAAATCCGATTGAGAACCTCTGGTGGGACTTAAAGAAAGCAGTTGCAGTGCAAGCCTAAGAATGTGACTGAACTGGAGGCTTTTGCCCATGATGAATGGGCGAAGATACCCGTAGATCGCTGCAAGACACTTGTGTCAAGCTATGCTTCACGTTTAAAAGCTGTTATTACTGTAAAAGGATGTTGTACTAAGTACTAAGATTGAATGTCACTTGGGGGTTGAATAAAACTGATAATGATGTGAGCTCAGAAAAGACATTTGTGGTTATTTCATTATAAATGTTATGTTATATTTGTCTGACCTACACGTGCCTCTTTGATTTAATTGTAAGCAGGATGACTGAATGATCATAATCAATGTAAAACCGACCAAAACAATCAATTTCAGTGGGGGTTGAATAATTTTGAACACAACTGTATATGTGTGTATTACATTATATACACATATACACATGAATGTTAAATATATATATATATTTCTATCTATCTATCTATCTATTTCTATCTATCTATCTATCTATCTATCTATCTATCTATCTATCTATCTATCTATCTATCTATCTATCTACAGTACAGACCAAAAGTTTGGACACACCTTCTCATTCAAAGAGTTTTCTTTATTTTCATGACTATGAAAATTGTAGAGTCACACTGAAGGCATCAAGGGCTATTTGACCAAGAAGGAGAGTGATGGGGTGCTGCGCCAGATGACCTGGCCTCCACAGTCACCGGACCTGAACCCAATCGAGATGGTTTAGGGGTGAGCTGGACCGCAGAGTGAAGGCAAAAGGGCCAACAAGTGCCAAGCATCTCTCGGGGAACTCCTTCAAGATTGTTGGAAGACCATTTCAGGTGACTACCTCTTGAAGCTCATCAAGAGAATGCCAAGAGTGTGCAAAGCAGTAATCAAAGCAAAAGGTGGCTACTTTGAAGAACCTAGAATATGACATTTTTCAGTTGTTTCACACTTTTTTGTTATGTATATAATTCCACATGTGTTAATTCATAGTTTTAATGCCTTCAGTGTGAATCTACAATTTTTATAGTCATGAAAATAAAGAAAACTCTTTGAATGAGAAGGTGTGTCCAAACTTTTGGTCTGTACTCTATCTATCTGTCTGTCTGTCTGTCTGTCTGTCTGTCTGTCTGTCTATCTATCTATCTATCTATCTATCTATCTATCTATCTATCTATCTATCTATCTATCTATCTATCTATCTATCTATCTATCTATCTATCTTAATGGAAATAATAACCCAAATTTATGTATGATTTCATCTCATGTACTTACCTCACAATGTGATAGAAAAAAAAAAGCACTAATAGACTTATATAGATACAGTGGGGCAAAAAAGTATTTAGTCAGCTACCAATTGTGCAAGTTCTCCCACTTAAAAAAATGAGAGAGGCCTGTAATTTTCATCATAGGTACACTTCAACTATGAGAGACAAAATAAGAAAAGAAAATCCCAGAAATAACATTGTCTGATTTTTAAAGAATTTATTTGCAAATTATGGTGGAAAATAAGTATTTGGTCAATAACAAAAGTTCATATCAATACTTTGTTATATACCCTTTGTTGGCAGTGACAGAGATCAAACGTTTTCTGTAAGTCTCCACAAGGTTTTTACACACTGTTGCTGGTAGTTTGGCCCATTCCTCCATGCAGATCTCCTCTAGAGCAGTGATGTTTTGTGGCTGTCACTGGGCAACACGGATTTTCAGAAATTACAGGCCTCTCTCATCTTTTTAAGTGGGAGAACTTGCACAATTGGTGACTGACTAAATACTTTTTTGCCCCACTGTATATATATATATATATATATATATATATATATATATATATATATATATATATATATATATATATATATATGAAAAGAGGAATATAATTTGCAACCATTTGAGACATTTTTTAGATCAGGGGGTCCAATCTTTTTCACAAAGGACCGGTGAGGGTCCAGTTTTTAGTTCCAACCAAGTCCACACCAAATTCTACTTGTTTAAATCTCATGATTTAAATTTTTAATGACTATCAGGTGTGGCACTTGACTGGTTGGAATGAAAACCTGCACCCTTTGTAAAACAAAAAACAAATAGGATTGGACTCCACTTTTCTTTTTGCATTCAAGGAACTAAAAGAGAGAAATAAAGATGAATGATACAAATGAATGGCAAACACAAATAGTACTCTGTGATTATATATAATTTATTTAAACGTCTGAACATTAATGCTAATTACAACTAATACTTTGTGGAAGCACATTTTGCCTTTCTTATTGCAATAATTCGTCACACATCTAGACTTTGGAATTTTATATCATTCTTCTTGGCAAAGAAAGTTTACATCTCTTTTTTGGGTCATTTCATAGGTTTTCAATGTGATTGAGATCTGAACTTTGGCTGGGCTGTAGTGTGAAAATCCTCTTCACTTTCAGCTTTTTGACAGAGGACAGAAGGTTTTGTCCCAAAATACATTGGAACTTGGAGCTATTAATTTTTCCAGTAAGTGCCCCTGGCTCAGCTGAAGAGAAGCAACAAAGCATTTTTTCTCCAGATTTTTGTTTGTTGCAAGATCACATTAAAGATATAAAAAGTCTGACAATTATGTTGTTATTTCTGTCTTCTTATTCTAAAAAGTGTGCATAAACATGTGTATATATATATATATACATGTATATATGTAAATGACCTTGAAAAATATTTGTATGATTTTTACAAAGCATGTCCTTGTATCAAATCAAGACCTTATGTGCTTAAAATCAATATTTAATACATAATCCTTTGTTATCTTGGAGTAGCTATCTCAACCATTTTAGACACAAAAAAATAACAGGAAGTATGAAAATCTGGGGCACTGATAAGTGGTCTTGATATGCTATAAAGATAAATGCCGCATTTCTTTTTGTAGGTGTGAGATCAGTCACTCTATAACTACGGATAAGGAATTGTGGTCTCAATGGAAACAAGAAAAAAAATCGTCAAGCATTAGTCATGGTAACAAACATGCACTGCATTTCTAAAAAATTGCAATATATAATAAAATGAAAGTAATAATAATGACTACTGGTTGTAGGTTGCTAGCATTGATTTGTTTAGAAAATATCTATGGAAGTTTTAATCTTGGAATAGATGGTGTGCATTGAAAATGTGTAGATTTCATCGG
Source organism: Silurus meridionalis (assembly GCF_014805685.1). Taxonomy (NCBI): domain Eukaryota; kingdom Metazoa; phylum Chordata; class Actinopteri; order Siluriformes; family Siluridae; genus Silurus; species Silurus meridionalis. The sequence goes on along the minus strand of NC_060906.1, from coordinate 10,131,143 downwards.
CTTTTCGGCTTTTATATAGTAATAAAGGTATATAAATTTTGCTCACAAAATGTAAATATGTTTTCAATATTTAAGTAAAACTACTCAAAGGAAAATGAAACACTATATGGGATATTTTATTTTTATTTCTTTAAACAAGTTTATATATTTTAGGTATTTTGTAAAATCGACATATGGCAAACATATACAGGAATGGAACCTTTTTTATGGGACCTGTGGCTATATAGAAAACAATATTATTTTGAGAATCCCCCCCCAAATTTTTTTTAAAGATGGACTTCACCCAAAACATATTTGAATAACATTTTTGTAAAACCATCAAATCACTTATTAGAACTTGTTTGCAGTAGTTATAACTTTTTCATGCTTACAAGGTTTGCAAAAAACCTCACAGTCTAGAAATTCCAGTAATTGAAATTGAAATCTCATACTCATGATACTCATTTGCATCTGTGCAGGGGTAGCGGGATGGCTCAGTCCATAACATTATAACCATCTGCTGTGTAGGTCACCTGGACACCACAAGACCTCTGAAGGTGTGCTGTGGTAACTGGCACCAGGTCATTAGCAGCAGATCCTTTAAGTATGTTGTGTATGTTTAAGTATGTTGTATGTTGTTATCCTCCATAATTGGATTGGTTTTGACTATTAAATACCAATGTTCCATTAAATTGACATATGTGGACTTCAGAGGTTGAGACCACACCTTGAGCTTTATGTTGTGTTCCTCAAATATTGGTTGCAGTGAGGATGTGCAGGAAGCATTATCCTGATGGAAGATGCCACTGTCATTATGAAATACCATTGCCATGAACAGGTGTAACTTGTTTTGCAAAATTGTTTAGATAGTTGGAGATGGTAAAGCAGGAAGTGGATAGGAATAGTAGGTAGGAAGTGAGAGCAGCTATTAAGAGAATAAAAAGTGTAAAGTCAGTAGAACCAGATGACATACATGTCATCTGAAGCATGGGGATGTTTAGGAGAGATGGCAGTGGAATTTTTTAACCAGGTTGTTCAACAAGATCCTGGAAGGTGAGAGGACGCCTGAGGAATGGAGAAGGAGTGTGCTGGTAGCGATCTGTAAGAATAAGGGTGATGTGCAGACCTGCAGTAACTACAGGGGAATTAAGTTGATCAGTCACACCATGAAGTTATGGGAAAGAGTAGTGGAAGCCAGGCTGAGAGAAGAGGTGACCATCTGTGAGCAACAGTATGGTTTCATGCCAAGGAAGAGCACCACAGACACATTATTTGCTTTGAGAATGTTGATAGAAAAGTATAGAGAAGGTCAGAAGGAGTTGCATAGAGTGGTTGTGGATTTGGAGAAAGCGTACAACAGGGTGCAGAGAGAGGAGTTGTGGTATTGTATGAGGAAGTCAGGTGTGTCAAAAAAAGGATGTGAGGGTGGTGCAGGACATGTATGAGGACAGTGTGACAGCAGTGAAGTGTGCAGTAGGAACAACAGACTGGTTCAATGTGGAGGTTTAACTGCATCAAGTATCGGCTCTGAGCCCTTTCCTGTTTGCAGTGGTGATGGACAGGTTGACGGACGAGGTCGTGACAGGAGTCTCTGAGGACTATGATGTTTGCGGATGATATTGTGATTTGTGGTGAGAGTAGGGAGCAGGTTGAGAAGAGCCTGGAGAGCTGGAGGTATGCGCTGGAGAGAAGGGGAATGAAAGTCAGTAGGCATGTGCAAAGGAGGGACATGGGGTATATCGGTAGGAGAATGCTGAGGATGGAGCCACCAGAAGGGAGGAAAAGAGGAAGACCAAGAAGGAGGTTTATGGATGTGGTGAGGGAAGACATGCAGGTAGTTGGTCTGAAAGAGTCATATGTAGAGAGGGGGGTATGGAGATGGATGATCCGCTGTGGCGACCCCTAATGGGAGAAGCTGAAAGAAGAAGAAGAAGAAGAAGAAGAAGATGTGCATAAAACTTATTTAAAACTTGGCTCAGACTTTCTTTATAAAAACTCGTATCCTTTATTGTCTGCAGCAAAATGTTACAGACCTTTTTATCAGTCTGTTGTTGCAAATGCAATATTCTTTGATACTATCTACGTTTGGTAGCAGCATCAGAAGCAGGGGCAGTAGGAAAATCAACTCATAAAGAAGGCTTAAATCAATTTTGGGGATGCCCCCTGGAGTGCTTTTAGTTGGTAGTACAAAGAAGGATGTTAACCAAACCGTTAACCATCATGGAGAACATCCCCCCCCCACACACAACTTATTAAACAGTACATTCAGAACTTATAGCAGGATATCTATCTATCTATCTATCTATCTATCTATCTATCTATCTATCTATCTATCTATCTATCTATCTATCTATCTAGAAAAAAAAAACACTTTCCACCTTTGCACATTATTGTCACATGGCAGCAATTTTCCAAATACCTTTCATTTTAACAATACAAAATATGAAGTATTAGTAAGTATTAATAAGTAACGTCAATAAAAACCTATTTTTATTATAATAAATGTTAACAATTAATGCAGTGGAGGGTTACATTTGTACCCTCATTGCGATATTCACACTGTTCATAATTTAAATCTAATCACAGGGGGCGCTAATGCAACCATGTACTTGAGGAATAGGAGAAGAAGAAGAAGAAGAAGAAGAAGAGGAGAAAAAAAGACAACAACAACAACAACAACCACTATTAAAATTCCTATAAGCTTGATCTGTATCTTAAGTTTCTCCTGATGATGAAAAGGTCACACCACATGGGACACGCTTGCTGACGTCATTGTAGATGGGTTATTGCGGGTGTCACGTGATTGCACAGTTTTCACCCCAGAACTACTGGAATGGCTAGGAACGAAGAGAAACAGCTTGGGAAATTAAACCGATTATGGCTTCAAAAAGAAAGAGAGGGTAAATCAAACAACCCCTCTTTTCACTCCTTACGTTTCAGTTTAATCGTTTGTATATATATTTTTTTCTTTTAATGTGTTTTTATGTAACTGATTTTAATGCAATGCTTCTGAATGTATAAACAGTACATGACCTGGGTTTGTCCTAAATCTTTTTTAAATCCAGAAGGTCGCATTAAAGATGTGCACTGCTCAAGACCAAAAATTGTGAGTTATCCCTCCAAGCACACTTCCTCATCTTATCATCCATTTATACTATGCCTTTCTAATGAATGTTACTGTGGTTCCTCTAGGCGACGTTGAATTCTGTTGCAGCCGTGAAAAAATGGATACCGAGCATCAAGAGTGAAATTGAATATTACCTGCAGGTATGGATACACATCAGCACATAGTGGTGGACTATGTTCTATGTAGGAGATGCAACCTAAAGGAGATTGGAGACTGTAAGGTGTTGGCAGGGGACAGTGTAGCTAAACAGCATCGGATGTTAATCTGTAGGATGGTTTTGGAGGTGAAGAAGAAGAAGAAAAGGAGGAGAGTGAGGACTGAAAGAAGAATCAGATGGTGGAAACTGAAGGAGGAAGACTGTAGTGTGAGGTTCAGGGAAGAGGTCAGACAGGGGCTCGGTGGTGGTGAAGAAGTGTTGGATGATTGGGAAACTACTGCAGGAGTGATGAGGGAGGCAGCTAGAAAAGTACTTGATGTGACATCTGGAAATAGAAAGAAAGACAAAGAGACGTGGTGGTGGAATGAGGAAGTGCAGGAAAGCATAAGGAGAAAGAGGTTGGCGAAACAGAATTGGGATCAACAGAGAGATGAGAAAAGTAGGCAGGAGTACAAGGAGATGTGGCAGCGGGTGAGAGGGATGTGGCGAAAGCCAAGGAAAAGGCATATGAGGAGCGGTATGAAAAGTTGGACACTAAGGAAGGAGAAAAGTATTTGTACCGTTAGGCCAGGCAGAGGGACTGAGCTGGGAAGGATAGAGCAATAAAGGATGGAGGCGGAAATGTGTTGACTAGTGAGAAGAGTGTGTTGAAAAGATGGAGGAAGTGTTTGGAGCAGCTGATTAATAAGGAAAATTAGAGAGAAAGTTGGATGATGTGAGTTGGTGAAGCAGGAAGTGGATAGGATTCGTAGGTAGGAAGTGAGAGCAGCTATTAAGAGAATGAAAAGTGTAAAGTCAGTAGGACCAGATAACATACCGGTAGAAGCATGGGGATGTTTAGGAGAGATGGCAGTGGAATTTTTAACCAGGTTGTTCAACAAGATTTTGGAAGGTAAAAGGATGCCTGAGGAATGGAGAAGGAGTGTGCTGGTACCGATCTGTAAGAATAAGGGAGATGTGCAGACCTGCAGTAACTACAGGGGAATTAAGTTGATCAGTCACACCATGAAGTTATGGGAAAGAGTAGTAGAAGCCAGGCTGAGAGAAGAGGTGACCATCTGTGAGCAACAGTATGGTTTCATGCCTATGAAGAGCACCACAGACACATTATTTGCTTTGAGAATGTTGATGGAGAAGTATAGAGAAGGTCAAAAGGTGTTGCATTGTGTGTTTGTGGATTTAGAGAAAGCGTATGAGAGGGTGGAGGGAGAGGAGTTGTGGTATTGTATGAGGAAATCAGAGGGTGTGTCAGAGAAGTATGTGAGGGTGGTGCAGGACATGTATCAGGACAGTGTAACAGCAGTGAAGTGTTGAAGGTAATGGCAGTTTCAAGACATCAGCTTTTTGGCCCATTCTTCCACACAAACATTCTTCAAATCTTGAAGGAGGGCCTCTTCTATGAACTCTGATCTTCGGTTCTATAGATTTTCAATTGGAGGTCAGGTGAAGTGAAGTATGCAGTAGGAACGACAGACTGGTTTAAGGTGGAGGTTGGACTGCATCAAGGATCGGCTCTGAGCCATTTTCTGTTTGCAGTGGTGATGGACAGGTTGACGAGGTCAGACAGAAGTCTTCATGGACTATGATGTTTGCGGATGATATAGTGATTTGTGGTGGGAGCCACCAGGAAGGAGGTGAAAAAGAAGACCAAGGAGGAGGTTTATGGATGTAGTGAGGGAAGACATGCAGGTAGTTGGTTTGCAAGAGGCAGATATAGAGGACAGAGTAGTATGAAGATTGATGATCCGCTGTGGCGATTCCTAACGGAAGCAGCTGAAAGAAGAAGTAGTTGTTGTTGTTACTTTTTACTGGAAAATCTTATTTTACCACATTTTATTGAGTAGTATTTTACTTTTTACATTTAAGAAAAATTGCTGTTTTGAAGTGAATAGAGGTAGTCCCTGAATTAGGATGGAGATGAGTTTAGATGACGCCATCATAACTTGGGGTTTGGTTCTGTGCTGAGGCAATTTTCGGGATAGAACAAAGGTGTGCATTAGTGAGACGACTCGTGTGTGCTTTTGTTTTGTCTTCATACCAAGAAGTATGTGCTTCCAAAACATGTCCATGAACACATCATGCTCCAATCCCTAACGCTGAAGGTTTCACACTGAGTGATGCTGCATTATTTTGCACAGGAAGGCCGATTCCCATTGCCACATTTTATCCTGAAGCTCTGTGGTGTTTTCTTCCCTTTTGCTTTCCAAAATATTACTTTACAGAACTCAAAAAAAAAATCTGTTCAGCACTTTTCCTCAATTTAGCTTAGTGTGATTGGGCATGTCACCATGTTCAGAATGTGACTTCTCAAGAAAAGACTGAAACTGGTGCAGGCATTTGGCTTTTATAAAATGAACTGTCTTTGTTGCATTTTGAGAACCTTTGAGCATTTACTGCTGAATGATGCAGAGAAGCACAGTCAACTTGTCTATAAATTATTTCTCTGCATCTTCTCTCTCATCTTCCCTACTAATCCACTCATTTTACCACACATTGCAGGCACTCCATTTGTTATCAGTCCTGTCAGTTTGTCCCAGTGCAGTTTAATTTCATTTACACTTTTAGATTTCAAATATGCCTTCTCCCATGGTTGTGCCATGCACTGATTTAATTCCTAAAAATTCCGCTTTAATACATAATTTGGAATCAACTTCACGGAAAAGAAGCGGTAAGGTGTCGGTGCTCTCACTCACTGCACAGGAATAGAAAATTAAGTCTGTCCACTTTCCCATTAACTGCGTTTGTAATTTGGTGGAAAGCTCACAAACACGAACAGCAAAAGTTTTTCTGCATCCAGACACCTGCATGCAAAAAAGACTCTTTGTTCTCTCAGGTTTTCTGAGAAGGATTTAACAATGAAAAATGTTTTTAACCAGCCTTATCGTGGCGCTGTCTCACAATATGAGCTAGAGATTTTTATGGAAAGTCTCTCCAATATCATTGTAACTATTAACAGTTAAAATGTACTTCATTAATAATTTAATTTAATAGTTTTTATCAAAATCTACAAAATTGTTGCTCACATTAAGTAGTATAATATTTCAGTGAATGTTAAAAGCGATAAGTTTTTTTCATTTCGTTACATTTCATTTCACATTAAATCAGACGACCCAAACCACCGGGTGGTGACCCAGTACCAGGCCATGGAAGAGTTTCTGCTGTAAGAGCATTGTTAAATTATATATGTATAACACTGTATTATTAATTAAAGAGTCACTATCCAAATTTACATACGGTGAGATTTAAGAAAACCCATTTCGACACTTGCGGCTGGATCAGTTAATCATTAACATATTTAAACATCTCTCAAAAGTTTCAAAATGTATGCACTCTTTATAGAGATGTTATCTGACGATTTCGTGTAAATAAAATGGTAAATAAGTAGATGAACAACCACCCACACCTAACCAGAGTGAGAATATTTTTAAAACGAAACTGGTCCGTGGTGTACAAATGTTTGTGACCCCTGTTTTAAGTAATCACATGATCTATCTGTCTCTCTGTTTTACTTGTAGCAGTCCCAGTTGTCACACTACCCAGAAAGGAAGATAGCAGAGTTCCAGCAGCAAATTGAGCAACTGGAAAAAGAGTACAAGGCGTATCTTAAGAAATTGCGCTTTTTAGACCCCAGCTGTAAACACCAGCCATGGACTCCCAGAGCGTACACCAAGAAGAGGCCAGACTCTAAAGGCCATGAGTGCATTGGTTAGTCAGTGTAATTTATTTGTTCTCATATTATTCACAATTTATTATATATAACACAATTTTTCTCAGTAAATTTATTTCTTAAGGTGCTATTCACATAACATTGTTTACCAGATTTTGGTAACGACCCATGCAATCCACACATACAAAGAAATCAAACCATAGATGTCCATAAATTAAGTTATGTGTAATAATGTGAAATGACACAGGGGTAAAGTATTTACTTACTGAAGCCTCTGTACATACAAAAGCCTCTGTTCATAATGGTAGCTTCAAGACGCCTCCTGTATGAAGAAACTAGCTGCATGCATTTCCCAGGTGTGATTTTGGCCCATTCTTCCACACAAACATTCTTCAAATCTTGAAGGTGGGCCTATGAACTCTGATCTTCAGTTCTTTCTATAGATTTTCAATTAGAGGTCATGTGATTGTCTGGGCCATTCTAGCAGCTTGATTTTGTTTCTCAGAAACCATTTAAGAATTTCCTTGGCTGTGTGTTTGGGATCATTGTGTTGCTGAAATGTTCACCCTCGTTTCATCTTCATCATCCTGGTAGATGGCAGCAGATATTTTTATCAAGAATGTCAGGGTACATTTTTTTCCATTCATCCTTCCTTCAATTAAGTTTGCCAATTGAGTTTGCCAGTATATTTAAAAATATGCTAAAAAAAACAGCCCCACACCATGATGTTCCCAACTCCAAACTTTGGTCTGGTGTTTTTGGGGTTGATGTTCAGTCCTATTTGTCCTCGAAACATGGTGTGTATTATGGCATCCAAAGAGTTCAATTTTGGTCTCATCTGACCAGACTATATTCTCCCAGATTATATTCTCCCAGTATTTTACAGGTTTGTTCAAATGTTGTGCAGCAAACTTTAAAAAAGCTTCAACATGCTTTTTTGACGAGTCTTGCATAATGATGGTGCAAACAGACCATGGCGGTTGACTGCATTACTTTTTTCTTTTTTACAATTGTACCTGCTAATTCCAGGTCTTTCTGAAGCTTTCCACAAGTGGTCCTTGGCTCTTGGACAACTCTTCTGATATTTTTTCACTCCTCTGTCAGAAATCTTGCGAGGAGCACCTGGTCATGGCTAGTTTATGGTGAAATTATGTACTTTCCACTTCTGGATTATGGCCACAACAGTGCTCACTGAAAGATTCAGAAGTTTTGAAATTCTTCTTTAACCAAAGCCATCAGTATGTTTAGCAACAATAAGGTTGCGAAGGTCTTGAGCGAGTTCTTTGCTTTTACCCATCATGAGATGTTTCTTGTATGACACCTTTGTAATGAGACACCTTCATACAGGGACTGAACCAGCTGATATTAATTTGCACTATCATGATTGCTTTCTAATTACTAATTGATTTCAGCTGGTGTCTTGGCTTTCCATGCCTTTTTTCACCTCCCTTTCATCGTGTGTTTAATACCTTTCCCTAGTGCCATTTCACATTATTACACATAAATCTATGGACATCTATGGTTTGATTTTTGCTTGTGTGGACTGCATAGGTTTGTTTTCAACATCTGGTAAAAATATAATGTCAATAGCACCTTAAGAAATATATTTACTGAGAAAAATGTTCAGTACTTATTTTTACCCTTGTATATACACTATATTTCCAAAAGTATTGGGTCACCTAGTCATAAGTATTGCATCTGATTTTTGAGCATTACATTCCACATTTAATCCCACTTTGCTCTTATAATTCCTTCACTCTTCTGGGAAGATGTTCCACTAGATATTGGAGTGTGCTTATAGATATTTGTGTTCATCAGCCACAAGGGTATTACGAAAAGCAGGTACTGATGTAGGTGAGGAGTCCTGGGGTCCAATTCATCCCAAAGGTTTTTTAGCAGGGATGAGATCATAGCAGGCGGCCACTCGAGATCTTCTTCTACAAGGCATGTAAACCAGATCTTTTTTGTGCACAGGGGCATTGCCTTGCTGAAACAGGTTTTGGGTTTCCAAGTTCAAGTGAATGCAAACGTCCTGTACAATTGAGTGCCTTAGGCTTTGTGGTAGTTTGGAAAAAAACCACATATAGCAGGAAAGGACAGGTGACCCAATACTTTTGGAAATATTGTGTGTGTGTGTGTATATATATATATATATATATATATATATATATATATATATATATTTTTTTGACATACTTTGTTACAGCCAAGAGACTCTGTGTCCCCGATCAACAATCACCTGCAACAGTTACCACAAAAAAGCAGGATATAAGTATTTCACCTATTGGACCTACACAGTGCTTTGATCTTCCAGACCAGGATCTTCCACTGTCCTTTGACTACTCCAAGCTAGCAGTAGTAGTAACTGGATCTCGGGTGGCTTCCACAGGACAGCAGAATAAAACTAACACCCTGGCACATGTCCTGCGCAACAGCCTTCCCAACCTTCACACCTCAGTTTTAGCACAAGTTCCAGGAGTGCCAGAGGCGGAGGAGATAAAACCCTCTTCCTGCACTAAACAAAATGATGTAAAGACAGAACATGTGTTGGGACTGAGTTGCTACTCATCATCCTCAGATGAAGAAACTTAAAGTTTGAAATATTTCTGCGAGCTCACTGGTTTTTATAGAGATGTTTAAAAATGTGTTTTTGTGCTTTCCAAAAATCTCAAATATTGCTATAATAAATTACTTAGCAATTATTACACTTGTTTAAAAGTTTCACAATTGGATATTACCAATATTAAAATTTTCAGAAAAAATGTCAAAAATGGCTATACTTCTTCGACCAAATGAGTTTGTTGGTATACTGGTATAACGTCTCTTCTGGAACACATCACCAGCGTAAGGGTGGGACTGGGGTTCTGCTCGAGTGGGTGTTTTTACCTTCATTTCAGCAGTTTCACACTGAGACAATGCAGCTGAAATACACGGAGAAATTACATAATGACCCCACCACAAACGCTGTTGAACCGCATTTGCATCTTACTGAATTATCAGTAAGCAGAGATATGCTGACTCAGAGAGAGAGAGACACGGATGATGCCTCTGTATGAAGCTCATACTTGCTCGACATGCTTGTAAGGCTTCCCACGCCGACCCAAAACCATTCTTCCTTTTTTCTTTAGCAGTGGGAACCACTTAGTGTGTAACGCTTCGGGGAAATGAAGCCTTTGTCAGTAGCGAGGCTTTAATAGGACACCTTAGTGACACGCACACTGAGGGACAGGATTTCCCACATCTGTGGAGGAAATGAAACCTAAGAATCTCTACCTGTATAATACATCATCTGTGAGAGAATTTTCCTTCATAATACACCATATGTTTACTCATCTGACCTCATTCAAAACAGTTACATGTTCTGCATATATAATGCAATATAGTGTAATGTGATCACAGTTCATTGCAAAAGAGTAAAAAACAGGACAGCTATGTGTGTAGTACAACTAAAAATGTATTAGTAATAGTAATTAGTAGCTATTATTCAGCTACATGTTTCAGTAAGGGTGTGTATTCATGATTTAAGATTCAGGTAACTTCAACATAATAGATTTCATTTTAAAATGATAATAAATGATCTGCTTACACAATTTTTACATTTGACTATATAGTAAACAGTTATAGTAGGGGATTGTTTATAATTGCAATATTAAGTGTCACCCACATAAAAAAAGAGTTCCCTTTCTGAGTTTGGTTCCTCTTAAGGTTTCTTCCCCATATCATTTAATGGAGTCCTTTCCTTTCACCAATGCCTCCATCTCTCTTATGAGGAATACATTTAAAGGGATATATTTAAAGATCTAAATTTATTAATTTAAAATGTATACCCTGAATGTATACTTTTCTATAAATCTGTGTTATAATAGTGTCCAGTGTCAAAAACTGTATATTAATAAATTGAATTGTGTGTTGGATGTAGTTTTATATGCACCTTGAACAGTGGTGCTGCAGCCTTAGATATTAAATGTAATAGAATAATACTCGCTGTAGGTGCACGTTTGAAATTGATGAAATTGCAACAATGGTAGTTAATAACATTGATAAATTGTGTAACAAATTACTAATTAAATCATTATATGAATAGCAGAACAAAAATTTGAGCATGTTAAATGTAAAAGTTTATGAGAGTCCAATTACAAAAAAAGACAGAGTAAGTATGATAACTGATGGTAATACAGAACACGATTACTTCGTTATTGCTGCTAAAGGCGGTTCTACAAGCTAATGAATCATAAGGTGTACTTAGTTTTCTACACATGGGTTAGCTTTATGAAGTAAATAATGACACGGTGTAACACGACATGGAGTGATGTTCATCTGAGGTTGTCTTTACCTAATTCTATGGACCAGATAATTTTTTATGTCCTAGTATGTACACTTTTAAAGAAAGTAAACTTTTTTTTTTCACATGAATTCATTAAAGCATTAATTAATTACATTATTTATTTATTTAACATTCAGGGTTCCCACTATGGTTTGACATGAACGATTAAATTGGATGTAATTCTCCAGCTTGCTGGCATGTTTGTCATTTACGCATCTTTCTTCAACATCTGTGACAGACATGTTCCATTACTGCTGACAAATTTCGAATAGCTCATTACGACAAATGTTAAGTGGGTATTAAACTTTCTGGCTGATATAGTCTTGTCATGACACTTCTGGCTAGTGGCTTTTATGTTTTTATAACTTTCATTTTCGTTCACCTGCTGACACGCGAAGAATATTTGCTTGTAGGAAGCAATTTCTTAGAGTACAGGTTTGAAGTGGCTGAACAAAATAGAGATTTAATGACTAATTTATTAAGGGTTAGGATTTCGGTGAAGGACTGGAGTTTGACACTTTGACAACTTCTGTGTTAAAAACCGGTAAGGAGAAATGAGGAAAACTCAGCTGCCAGACAAACCTCAACTGTCTGACGAAATGAAGTTGCTTGTTCCAGTAAACTGTGCATGTGCGTCTGGAGGATATGCAACATAAAGGGCACAAGTCGAACTCATGCCGCTCTCTTGTCTGGTTTAAACAAACCACCAATCTCCACCCCAACACCCACTCTATTCTCATGCAGACCCCTGAGTAATGGAGGATGCACGACTGCAAAATCATGCACACACAAACACACAGAGAGTGTTTCATGTGGAAGCTTCTGTTCCTTCGTGGTTGGTTGAAGGGTTTGTGAAACTATATTCTGCTTCATCACTGTTTATGTAAACAATGAACTGAAATGGTTTGTTAAACTAAGAGTGCATCATGTTCCTTCAATTTGGTAAAAATGTGTATTTGATGAATATGAACTTTTTAAAAGGTTCCCACAGAGACTATGTTAACGTTTCATGTATTTCTTACTGCACATGCTTACTGACAGGATGCTGGTGGTCTTTGGTGCACAATGTGGACCACATTTTTCTAAAAAATGCTTTCTAGGTCATTTAAGAAAAGAAAAGAAAAAAAAGAGGTTTGACACATGACCAATTAAACATTTCCAGCAGTTTTGAAACAAGAGTTAATATTTTTACACCTTGTCACATATGTATTATAATTACATGCTACTTCATTTTCTAACAAATACAGTAACCATGTGAAAGTGTATGGTTTGTAACTGAAAGAGTTAGCAAACCAGTCATACCACCAAAGCCATATTTTAAGAAATTAGAAGTCTTTCTTAACCGTTTGTAGCAAGATACAGAATTAGTCTTGAACAGAACATGGGTCTTGAAACTTTTGTACACCATGGAAAATCTTACCACAGACCTGGTCGGGGGTTTGGGGGACGACGACGACGATGACACACCTTTATGTACTTCTATGTAAAAATGTAGCTGTTGGTCATATACCATATACCCATGTACACACACACACATTTTATATATATATATATATATATATATATATATATATATATATATATATATATATATATATATATAATATCACAAAAGTGAGGACCATACAAATGTGTGTCTTCTATTAGAGCAGTTAAAATTTGGTGCTTTGAGAACAATTCTCTAATACTGACCACTGGATGTTCAACATGGTAGCTCACGACAAATAACTCTCTAAGGATTTGAGAATTAGAAACCAAAAATATGCAGAGGCAATAAGGAGATCAGTAACACCCTGAAATTAATTTACAGTACAGTGACCAGGGTCATACAGAGGTTTCCCAAGATGGTTTTCCCTCAGGACAGACCTCACAAGGGTCCATCAAAAAAGTTAAGTCTGCGTGCTGTGCATCAGGTGCAGAAGCTGGCATCAAAAAACAGATGCATGAGTGCTGCCAGCATTTCTTTAGAGGTTGCAGAAGTGGAAAGTCTGCTCATCAGTGCTCAGACCATACGCCGCATACTGCAACAAGTTGGTTTACATGGCCATCGTCCCAGAAGGAAGCCACTTGTGAAGCTGGCTGAAAAGAAAGCCTGCAAACAGTTTGCTGAAGACAATCTGTCCAAGAGCATGAATTACTTGAAGCATGTCCTGTAGTCTAATGAGACTAGGATAAAGTTGTTTGGCTCAGATGGTGTACAGCATTCCACAAGAAATTACCATTTTAGTAAAATTATCTGGAAAGAAGACAAAGTCAGGATGCTGAATAAGATCACACTTCTTTAAACTAAAAATAACATGCTTAAATTCTAACTGGAATCATTGTCCAGTGATTTGGGGGAAATGAAAGCTGCTTGTCAGTTTATATTAAAGAATGGCACATCTCTAGATGTGATGTGAATTCCAGAAATGACATGAAATTAGCAGAAAGAGTATTGATGAGGAATTGAAAAGAGGCCGTCAGTCGTTTAGTAGTCCATGCCTTCACTGTACAGCATCCATTCACTCTACTACAACTATGCACACTAGTGAAGGAGGCAAGAAACTATTACTGTGGTCAGAGGATTTAATCCCTGTATACAAGCTGTGATAAAAAAAAAATACTGTTGAATTTGATCCTGCAAATCAAGATTCATTTGATTTTCTAAAAAATCTGGAATGATATGCTGAGGTGTTTGCCTGATACTTTGCCTGGAGCACTAATTCAGACTACAGAATAAGAAATATGTTACAGAGAAAACAGGCACTGCTTGAAGTGTTATGTCTGATCTCAGTTAACTGCGATAAAATATCTGACATGCACGTGTGAAAAGTGGAGCACCCGTGGCATTTTCAGAGCGATTATTTGAGTTTAAAACCTTGTGTGGCAATCCTGATATTACTCAGTATGATGCTGGATTGAATCTGCTTTAATTAACAAATGTGATCCCCTCTAACCTCTTCTACTGTTGCAATGCATGTCACACATGTTTCTGAATACAATGACTTTATTGCTAAGATGATACATTTGTACAACAGTAATTATAATTTGAAAACAAGTCATCCTGTGCTAACACTAGGTGTTAAAAAGACATTTTAAACCACATATGAATGTATGAAATCCACACAATTAGCAAAGAAAATTCTGTCCCAATGTAGTCCGCAAATGCTGGCCTTTAGGAAACGGATTTCCACCACCCTATTTCCATTAGCGCTAAATTATGCATTCTGATAACCCAGATCAGGTAACTGCACATCTGTATTAAGTAAAGCTATGGGTTCTGTAGTAAAATGGTTAGATGTCCCCTAAGAGTACACTTTGTTGCTGATGATGCCTTGGTTAATGACTTTCTGCATTTTATGCATTTCTGTCCAGATAAAGTTGTACTTTGAACTTAAGCTTATACTTTTAAAATTACAGTTCCTGCAGTTGTTCTTATGGAAATATCTGCAATAATTTGTGCATGTAACAAACATACATGTAGACTAACGTTTCTTTAACTGGTGTTAAAGAGTTGCTAATACATTCGAGTGCATTTAGGCTAATAGCTAAAGTTGTCAAAGTTGTATACATTTAGACTAATGCAGGCATAATAATGCTGTAGTTGTTACTGTATCATAATACATTTATACTAAAGTAGTTCAAAATGTCACAAAAGGCTGGATTTGGTTGGAAATGTAGCATTTAGGTCTATTAGAGCTGTAAACTGCAATCTGATCTTGATCTAGATAAAGTTTTGTCACATTAGACACGTCTTAATGCGACTACTGACAAGCTAAGATAAGAGAAAGGGTCTTATTTTGCATCTCGAAAAAACCAAAAGAAACAAAAGAATTGTTTAGTCATCAGATAATACAAGGTGTATGTGTCAACTATGCCAAAATGACTGGATTGATGGTAACAGTGGCCTTTCTATTAAAGGGGATGATTTAAGACACACAAAGCAGCAATCATTTTCCTGCTGGCCTGATAATAAGACCATTCAATCCAGAGGAGCCACTTCTCCTTTAAAGGTTTTATGGAAGAAAACCCTGAGTTTGACTTTATGTACCAAAATGGAACAGTTGCAATGGAAAGATAACCACATTGTGAAAGCTCAACAAGGCCTCGAAGAAAAGAATGAGGTCTTGACTAAACACAATGGAGACTTAGCTATTCTGGTTTAATTTGGGAAGTAACTTGCTGTTTGTGTATGTACAGTTATTGTTCTCATTATTTTTTAGTGCATCATATGATACTGTATGTGTTCCATTGTTTCATGTGATGATTCTTGAATCCATTCTAAACCCATTAAAGATTTTACATATAGTCTAAATTTCACGAGAATCCCGTGTGATAAGTTTGGCCAATTGGATAGAGGAATAACTCATTTGCATGAAATGATGACACAATAATGGTTAATAATTGTAGATATAGCCAAATTATTTTAAGAGAAGCCTGTGTGATACGCTTACCTTCATGGAGCAACAACTGGTGTGCGGTAATGAGGTAATGACCCAATAATGAGGTAGACTCTCTGAGAGCTGAAGGAGGACAACTCAAGGCAGGGATTCACTGCCATTGGACACCTGCCCAAAAGAGAAGGTAGATATGATGCTTCAGGGCTAAAACTATCAAAAGGGTAAGAAATTACAAACTGCCTCAACCCACATTTTACACCAAGATATATGTCAGAATTGCATCATCTCAAAATATTTTAAATATCATAGAGATAATCATGTTAGAAATTCAAATTAATAAACTTTAATCAGTGTTCTAGGAGTATGGAAGACCATCTCTGACCAAAGATGTACTTGATCATGATTACCATTTGAACAAAAATATCACCCAATGATTTAGGCTCATTACTAAATCATTAACTCAAAACTTAATATGCATTTCGAGCTGAATCCCATTTACATTACCAGTGAGAAGAACAGTATAAAATATCTGAGCAGGAATATTCCTGTGTACTTTTTGACTGCAGTATTTCATGTATTTTGTCACTAATAGGCGGTAATAAACTTCTCCTTCATTATAATTTTTATTATGTATTTATTATTATTATTATTATTATTATTATTATTATTATTATTATTATTATACTATCTATCTTTCTTTCATTTATATGGTAACCATAATGTCTCATTAAAAAAGTATGGTAATAACATAACGATAACCATCACCATAAATCATCACCATAAACTACCACAAGGCATTTCCAAAAAAAACAATATTTTGCAGAAAACACACTGATCAAAATTAGAGAACAACAATGACTGTAGCATGAAAAAAGATTACAACAAAATTTCCTGAAGGTTACAACAGTCAGCAATTAGTAGGAAGTGTACAGGCCTCTGCTCTGAATGACTTCAGCACATCTGCAGCCACAGGACAGCACTAGTCTCTCACACTGCTCTGGTGTGATTTTGGTCCACTCTTCTTCCAGTCTCCTCCACAGTTCGGTGACTGTAGTGGGTTTCTTGGCCATAACTTTGTCGCCAAGGATTTTCCAGAGGTTCTCTATTGGGTTAAGATCAGGACTCTGGGCAGGCCATGTCATTATTTCAATGTTTTCAGTTTCAAGGAACTGCTTTACCCGTTTTACTGTGTGACATGGAGCGTTGTCCTGCATGAACACTGCGGGCTGATTGGGTGATGAACGCAGGGAAGGAACCATATTTTGTTGAAGAAGGTTCTGATAAACATTTGCATTCACTCTGCCATGTAGCTGTATAAGAGGCCCAACTCCTGCTGCAAAAAACATGCCCCAAACCATGACACTTCCTCCTCCACTTTTCACTAACTTCTTTATACACTTTGGGTTCAGTCTTTCTCCAGTTTGTCGCCGAACATAATGTTTCCCATCGGACCCAAATAAATTAATCACTGAAGTGAACTTTGGACCAGTTCTCCTCTGTCCACACAACATGCTCCTCAGCAAAGCTTAGTCTAGCCTTTTGATTCTTTCTGCTAATGAGAGGTTTGGTCACTGCAGAGTGGGCTTTCATTCCAAATGCTCTTAAACGTCGAGACACTGTATGACGAGACAGATCCTTACCCTGTTCAGCACTGAAGTGGTGAGCAATTCCAGCTGCAGTGTAGAAACGATTGCCCATTGAGATCCTCTGCAGTATCCTGTCCTCTCTTGTATTTGTCTTCCGTGGACGACCAGCCTTCTTGGCGGACTTGAATGAGTTTGTGATTTTGTAAAGATTCAATATTCTTGAAATCACAGATTTGGAACGACCAACTTGTCTTGCTATGGCTGATAGGGTCATCCTTTTGGCCTTCATCTGGACAACCCTCTGCCGGAGGCTTTCAGTCACTTTAGAACGGCCCACCATCTTGCAGAGTCAGTGAAACTGGAAGTTAGGCTGCCAGTTAAATAGGGGTTGACAGATAATCAAGGAAATTAGCACCAGGTACCAGATTAACACCAATAACTGGGAGGTATCTGAAATTGTTTTTTAATTTTATTTATTTATTTATTTATTAATTTTTGGGAACATCATGCTTGACCTTAATTATTGACAGAAGCAGGGAAAAAAATGCTTCAGTAATGTTTGCTTCAATGCATCAACTTTGTCTTTAAGCACCAATCATCATGGTTTTGGCATACACTAAATTTACTCTGATTAATTTTCTAACACAATTGCCACCAAAAATATCTCCAGAATATCCTGTGGTGTAGCAACATCTTATTTTGAAATAATCAGCAATAATATCATGTAACTGTAGCATAGTTCTTGATAATAATATATGTGCTTTTTGGTATGCATCAGGTGGGCTAATACACTGCTTTGTCAAATTTATAAACATCATTATAAATTTCCAAGATTACTAATTGCAACAAAAGAAAATCAAATGTGGTTCTGAAGATTACTTTCATGTTCATTGAAGACTATGTAAATGAACAGCTATTGATGTGACAGATTTGTGACCTGGCTGATTTAAGATAATGAAAGAGGGTTTGTCTTCCCATGATGTCATCACCTTCAGTATATAAAATCTAATGGGCAGGGAGAATTTTCTGCAAAGACAAAGAGGAAAGAAAGAGACCTAGAAAGAAAGTAGGAAGAAGAAGAAGAAGAAGAAGAAGAAGAAAAAGTAGAAGTAGAAGAACGTGGGTGGAAACTGCTGAATCTGTCTTTTTTTAAGGAGGTGATATATTGTGTCAGACACACACAGTAATCATTCAGAGATTGACACACAGAGAAGCAGCCATGCACGGGTACACATACCCTCCAGTGTTCACAGTTGATGCTGCAGGTGGCTTTCAGCGTCAGCATCAGGCTGAAGGTATTGAACCTCCTCCGATTCCCTGCTGGACATTTCCTCCTGCTCAAGTTCGGGTCAAAAAAAGCGGTAGAGTAACAAACTCTGCAGGATGCCTCCTGATTATGGTCCTCCTGACCATTTTTGCTGCAATGGGACTCGGGGCCTATCAGATCAGGAAGCTGCAGACTGAGCTGTTACAAATGAAAGAGGTGAGGCTTATCTATATGTCTCTCTGTTTTCAGGCTGACTGTTTGTGTAAAAATAGTAACATGATCAAATATGCAATCACTTGATGTAAAAATGTTTTTATAAGAAGCCTGACTATTTGTCCTTACAACAGAGTTGGACTGTGACTGATGATTCATAATCACTATTAAAAATACATACAAAATTGTAATGATATAATTTATAAATATTGGTCACATTTCTATCATTCAAACTGGTTCTGAAATAAATTAAGCTATTTCTTTGTGTCAAAAAACCTTCTTTTTGGTCTGGTGCATAATGCCTTCTCATTGCACAAGACCAAAAAGTTTTTAGATACAAAGCAAATGTCTAACAGGTGGGGTTTTTTTTCCACAATTTGACATTTACTGGAGCGTTTTAAAATTTACATAAGCTTGTGGTCACAGGTCCAGCAGAACAGGAAGTCCTATGCTCAAACCAGAGAACATGGTTTTGCTTTCTTGTGAACTCAAGCTGAGCATCATGCATCTATTTAAGCAGTCGCATTAAGTGCTAGCATATTTTTGAGCATGCATGCATGCCAGCCAAAAATATAATTGATATCAGATATGTGATGTAAACATTGATTTCTTTTATGTCAGGAAATGCCACCACAGACTGAAAGCAATATGCCACAGAAGCAAATCGGTAAGTGGCAAACCTTCTTTAATCTCCCAGCTTATTATTCAAAATTAAATCTACTATGCTTTCAAATGTAAATATGTTAACATTTCATTATATATTGATTTTTTTAAAGGGTACCAACAAGATTATGTAAGAGAGACCAAGCATAAACCAGCTGCACATCTAATTGGTAAAGAATCCTAATGTATTATGAATTGTAATTACACCTTATCCAAATGCCAAATTGTAATAAAAATACCAGGCAAACACCTACTGCATATTTCATTGTTAAAAAGAGCAGTACTACAAACAGTTACTAATATTTAATAGTGTATAATTTAGTTTAACCCGAACAATTCCACCTTATCCACATAAATTTGCACCAAACTACATTTGTTATTTGTTGAACACTCACATAACCAATCAGTTATAGCTCACTAATCTTACACAGGCGATACTTTCATTTCATATAACTGGACCTGGAACTATACTTCTTTTTTACCAAAACTGTCATCTTTTCTTCTTATCCTATTTAGGACAAACCCAGGATAATAAATCGAAGACCCTGAAGTGGGAGTCGAGGCATGGTCGTGCTTTTACAGATGGCATTCTGTATCGTGATGGTGGTTTACAAGTGAATGATACGGGCCTGTACTTTGTCTACTCACGCGTGCAGTTCCTATCAACATTCTGCAAACCAAGGGACTCCCTGAACCACATCGTGTACATAAAGAGAGGGGAACGAGTAATAAAACTCATGAATGATCATCGAGAAGGCTTCTGCCAAGTCAGTAAAAATGAACTGTGGTCAGCTGGAAGTCACCTTGGCTCTATTCATCAGCTCAGACAGTATGACTGGGTATTTGTCAATGTATCAGAGCCAACCCGGCTCAGTTCCGACCACCAAAGTAATTACTTTGGCCTTTTTAAACTTCCATAAGCTTTCAATGTGTTGCTCAAATGTTTGACTGGCCAATGTCTTGAGGAAATATGAATAGTGTATTTGAATGGCCAAATTGGCTGTTATATAATGTTTACCACTAACACTACCATGCTCTTGCTGTAAGTTGCAGTAGTGTTAATTATTTATTTTATACATTCTTATTATGAACCGAATTTCTGAGAATTATTTTAACTGTAATCAATATAATAAGGCGGTCATATTGACCATAAAAATACATAAAAATCTATATAATATATTTTTTCGCAATAATTAGTGTTTATTAAGTAAGAGAACAATGTTGTACAAATAAATCTCTTTAATAAATAAATGGTTATGCATTGCACAAATATTACTATTTTTGTTACTATTTTAAATGGCTTAGTTAATGTCCACTCAAAAAAAAAAAAAACATGTAGTTAGCATGATATCACACAGTTGTTGATGATGGCAGGGGAAACAGTGGGCTGATACAGGGAGTGAAAGAGGAAAATATGCTAAATAGTACAATTAACATAGTTTCCAGGTTTGTTTCGATACTGACCATAGAATTAACATTTTGTTTCACAAGTCATTACATTTTTCTTTTAATATTTTATCAATTATCAAACGCTTTAAATGTTTTCAACTTTCAGCAAAGAGATGCAGCCTATTCAGAGTTGCACACTGAGGTCTTAAAGACTCAATTCTGCAATGTTGCAGTTTCATTCCTCATCATTTCTGCAAAGACCCTCATGCTGGCTTCATCTCAAAGCCACATAGATACAAGTAGTCTTGCTGTCTCTAAGATACACACACACACACACACACACACACACACACACACACACACACACACACACACACATTCAGATTTCTGCTGCTGACGCAGAACACTGTGTCTTTTCTTAGTTTCCTTCCTGTGTTATAACTTCAGCGACAGTACGTAAAATTTCAGTCTGTTAAATTTGGTCAAAACATGTAAAGTGTAATTTAAACTGCATTTCACTTATGATTTCCAATAAAACAATATGTTTTGAATGACACTTTTTTGTGTGTTGTGCAAATAAATGGAGTGAAAGTTAAGTATTGTAAAAAAAAATTTAAATAACCTGGATGCATAGATTTTTATGGCTGTGTGGCTGGTATTAGAACTGACTAAACACATTTAAATTCATATTTTAAATTAATCATAATACATCTGTCATTAATTAAGTGATTGTGATTAACCTCCTCCAAGAAAAGAGGATTTTCTTCTTTTTTTTTTTTTTACATCTTCTTGGTGTAATCCATGGTTGACAAAGAGATTGCAAAACACTTATGGCTTTTTGATCAGGAAAGGAGTTAAAAATAATTTTCAAAACATTAAGCTGTACAACCCCAATAAAAAAAAAGTTGGGATGCTGTGTAAAATGTAAATAAAAACAGATTGCCATTTTTGGCAAATCAGTGATTTTCTCATTAACCCAGAGGTTCGGCACCTGACATTGTGGTGTGCCAACAACAATCTTGCACTCAACACTGAGAAGACTACACTACACTTCCATCTACACTGACTAGCTTCAAATTCCTTGGTGTCCATATATTTGGGTTTGTTTTTTGGTCACTCAACAATGCCACACTAATCAAAAAGTCACCACAGTGCCTTTAATCCAACTCGGCACATTTATACACGTGAGTCAGGATACCTTGGTGTCACTTTTTGATGCCCTGGGTACCCCTTTTGTGCCATTTTTCAACATGCAGGGTTAGGGGTAGGGTTTGGATTAGTTAAAACGGGTTAGGGTAGTTGGTGAGAACTACCCTAACGGCACTTTGATATTAAAAAGTCTTTTATTTATTTATTTTAAAATACAAAAATCACCTAACACGTCAAATTTCAATGCTGCAGGCTCTGGTTCAGAGTTCTATAAAAGTCTATGGGAATCCCTGCACGTTGAAGAATGACACTTGCCATCAAAAAGTGATGCCAATGGATCCTGATGTGTTCGATCAGAATGCCCTTCAACAGGGTTGAAAACTGCCCAAGAAGATCACTGGTCTTCAGCTACTCTTAATTAGAGTCTTCAAACACTGCCTCCAAAAAATGAGAATCATTATCAAAGACACCTCTCACCCCAAGCCATGGACTGTTCATCTGGGAGATGGTATAGGAGCTTTTGCTGTCGCACCAGCAGACTCAGGAACAGTTTTTTCCCTCAGCTGACAGCCTACTGAACTCTATCAATAAATGATGATCTCTACATCCAACTCAGTCAACGTAACACTACTCAAAGACTGCATTGTACATTAACATGTCTCCATACTGTAAGCTTGCATTGTTTTCCAAGTTGCCTCGTACTGCATACTGCTGCACATTCTCTTACTGTTGCACAAATTACAAGATTCTGACTCATGTTGCCTTTTTGCACTGTTGTTTTGGTCACTACACTGTCATAGACACTTTTAATTAATAACCTTCTGTGTTTATCTTCACATTTTCACAGGTTTAGAGGTACATCAGAGAAAGGAAATATAAGACATATGAAAAGTCTTGAGAATGTATCTATCTCTACAACTCCCCCCATAATGCAGGTTCTGTTAAGACCACTACAAACTTTTTCCATGTCAACCACTAAATATGAGTCATTACCAAAAACTGGCAAATTACTTGTTTCTGTGCAGAGCAGGATGGAAATAATGGATAGAGCTTTCATTCTGATAAGTAGTATTTTGCTGATTTTACAAACTGAAAAATGTTTTCAAATACATTTCCAAGTAATAAATATATACACACACACACATATATATATATATATATATATATATATATATATATATATATATATATATATATATATATATATATATATATATATAAATAGATTTATTTATTTACATTGCTATTTGCACTTCTAACTAGAAGAATTGGTTGAGATTCTATCAGCATTTCATTGCCTCTCTACTTGTACTCTGCATAATGACAATAAAGAACAAATTTAATCTATTCTAATATACACTAATGTACCCCCATACCAACAGAGATGCTTCTTTTTTTACTTTTTGTGCTGATGATAAGCCAGGTGGTCCCTCTCTTCTTTACTCTGGAGGATGCAGCATCCATGATTTAGAAAACATTTACATTTAAATTTGACTACAGAACAGTTTTACACTTCGTCTTAGTCCATTTAAAACGCACTTTTGCCCAGGGAAGATTGTGGTGTTTCTGGTTTGCATGTGGCTTCTTCTTTGCATTATAAAGCTTTAACTTGCATTTGTAAAAAACACAGCAATCTGTGTCCATAGACACAGACAATGATTTTTTTATGGTGTTTCAGAGCCCATGTTGGCATTTCAGAGCATTGTAGATTATGAGATATTCAAAGTCTTTACAATCTGAACATTATTCTGAAATTGTTTTTTCAAGTGTTACTGACCTGTTTAACCAAATCCAATCGTGGTAATGACCTGTTTAACCAAAGAGTGTGTCCGGGCAGGGGTGTCCAAGTGTGTACAGTGGAACACTATGGTGTCAAATTATCAAGTGTTGCACCTCATTGACATGACCAAGAACAGGATGTCCCTTCAAAATGGACAAAATATCAAGAACAAGAACTAGAAATAAATCTTAGAGAGGATGCAAGGAGACATATTAAAGGAGCCACAGGAATATCTGGCAAGTACTGCTTACTCTATGCATGTTACAACAATCTCAAGTAGTGGACGTTGTAGCTCAATGGTTAAGATGTTGGACTTCTGATTGGAAAGTGAGTGTGAGTTCTAATTTAAGCAATACTAAACATCCACTGATGGGCCCTTGAGCAAGGCTTTTAACCCTCGGCTGTATGAATTAGATATCTGTCACTCTGGACAAAGGTGTCTGCCAAATGTATGTTAAAAAAAAAATTGTCAAATAAATAAATAAATGAATGAATAAATCAAAGTCCTCCTTAATCACCCAATGAAGGTTGCCTTGGATCAAATAAATCATATTACATGCAGGCACATGTTTGAGAATGCATGCATGCCAGCCAGAAATGTATCAATGATATATTTCTTTTTTGTGTCAGGAAATGCAACCACAGACTGAAAGTAGTACACCGCAAAGGCTAGTCGGTAAGTGACTATCGTGCTTTAATCTCTCACCCTATCTTGTTTTATCTAACTGATATGAAAGGAACCATGCCTACAAAGATAAATACGATATCATGCACTATTTAATTACTTTTGCACGACACTAAGTAGACGAAATTAAGGAAAACAAGCATACACCAGCACATGCACATCGAATGGGTAAAGAGAGAATCTGACTGCTATAAAGTATAATTACATCTTATTTAACTACCAAAAAGTGATCCAAAAAATGCAGCAAGACACAATCTACATATTTTGATAGACAGCAAACAATGTGGCAAACAATTTGGTCTAATAGGTATATGTATAATTGTGGTAGTATCACGTTATATCGCTGAATATATTCCTTCAGCTGGAACTGGGGCTCTGAACAAGATTAACTAAATCGTGTAGCTAGACATGGAAACCTGAAGACCCAAAGCATAAATCCAAGTAAATAGGTGGTAGTTTGATAGATCTTGAGTAAAGAAAGAGTGAAATACAATAACAATATCAAGATTTGGTAGACTCTTAGTCAGACTTTGACTAAAAAAATTCTATATTACAAGCATAAGGTGATTAAACCTTAGGGCTTGAATTAAATAAATATAGCTTTGTAATGTTCCACTGCACAAGTTTCTGTTTTTATATGGAAAACATGCCAATTCATTACATACATGTAGATTAAATGTAGGCGATGTGTCGGTTAAATAGTGAAATGAATACTGAACCAACATGGCTTCTTTTCCGTACATCAACACCATGCTACCATGGAATGGCCTGCCCAGTCACCAGATCAAAATTCCATTGAACTGCTCTGTAATTAACTGGATTGAACTGTCTGGACGACCAGAGAGTCTAAAGCTGTTATTCATGCTAAGGGAGAATTTATCAATGAAAATACTCTTACCTGTATGTTGATGATATTTGGCAGACACCATTATCTAGAATGACTTATTTTCACACAAATATTGCTTTTATACAATTAAGCAGTTAATGGTTAAAGCCTTTGCTCAAGCACCCAGCAGTTGCTGCTGGATTTTCCTGGCATTTGAACTCAAAGCTTCTGATCACACAACAAAATTATTTTGACATAAACAAAGAGATAATCAAAAAGAACATTTATGTGTCTCTCAAAAATGAAAAATAGGTATATAGATGTATATACTGGTTGATAACAGCATCACATTTTTTTTTTATGTGTGGTAATCAAATGAGCTCATTATTCACCCATGGAAACAGCACACACACACACACACACACACACACACACACACAGAGATATATCCATGTGTGCAAACACCCCCATAGGAAATGGCCATTATGGGCAACCACAAGGATCAATAGTTTGACTCTTAATTTTACTGCAAGTTGCTAAAAAATTGTATCAGGTCTACACCAACCTCACCAGTAAAACGGGAAAGTGACCACACTTGATTTAAAAAATCTTCATATAAGTAATGCTTACTATATGTATAATGCTTATTATATATACGGTACAGACCAAAAGTTTATATATATTATATATACAGTACAGACCAAAAGTTTGGACACACCTGCTCATTCAAAGAGTTTTCTTTATTTTCATGACTATGAAAATTGTAGATTCACACTGAAGGCATCAAAACTATGACATGTGGAATTATATACATAACAAAAAAGTGTGAAACAACTGAAAATATGTCATATTGTAGGTTCTTCAATGTAGGCATCAAGAGAATGCCAAGAGTGTGCAAAGCAGTAATCTAAGCAAAAGGTGGCTACTTTGAAGAACCTACAATATGACATATTTTCAGTTGTTTCACACTTTTTTGTTATGTATATAATTCTACGTGTTAATTCATAGTTTTGATGCCTTCAGTGTCAATCTACAATTTTCATAGTCATGAAAATAAAGAAAACTCTTTGAATAAGCAGGTGTGTCCAAACTTTTGGTCTGTACTGTATACCTTGATCAACTTTGCCATTCTATCAGTTGAACTAGCACAGTAACACCACTGACAGCATTAATTTTAAGTAGTGCCTATATAATGTGGGGAAAAATTGTGTGGAGGTCAGGTGCCTCACTTCGCACCATGCTCTGAGGTAAAGCTCCTTTTTTTGCAAAGCTTCCACAGCGTTGACGGTTTGACAGCTTTTAAAGGTTGATTTTGAAACTCGACACCCACCCATCCACTCAAGATTTAACTAAGCTCTGCAAACCGACCATTGTGCTCTGTTTTTCCTCCTTCTTATCCTGTGTATGTGGTTGGGTGGAGTGGGAAACGTCTTTGTTGCGGTCATCATTCTGATTAATGGTATTTTAAATAGTTTCTAAATTCTTTATATTTATATCACCCAATTTTTACACATAAACTATGTTCTGTCTCACTGATTGAATACAATAATACAAATGGTAAAAGCAGGTAAAATGCAGTTACTGAAAATGAGCAATGAATTGACTGGATTTATTTTTTTAAAAATCACACAGGTTAAACTGGTACACTTCCTGAGTCAAAGATGCGGAAATGATGCTGTAATCTCATTTAAGGATCTATCGAGTTTTAATTGTGTGTCTCAAAAAGGTAAGATATAAAACAGAGGCTTGTTTTAACAACTTAAACCATAGTGGTTTTATACTGCTACATCTCACGTTTTCTGGAGTCTGGGTTCGGACAAATGTTGATGCATCATGTTAGGTGTAATTTATGTGCCTCAATTCAAAATAGGTTAAGAAGGTTAAAACCATACAGAGAACTCTATCTATGAAATGTCAAATGTTCAAAATATGCATTGTGATTCTTGCTGAAATGTGAATTGTAAAATAAAAGGAAATAAATTCAAATGGGGAGTTTATTTTCTGAAACAGTTAAACAATTCAATTATTTTCATTATTTTATATAGACAAAAACACAACTGTACCTCATTTATATCAAAACTTGTGACTTACATAACGTCATACTATTTCAGAAGAAAAAAAAAAATGCTAAGTCATCAGCCAGTCAGTGCCCTTTGGCGGTTTTTGCTCCAGCTGCACTGCATATGCATCACTTTGTTACGTCAAAAACTGCAGTGGTTTAGAGGTACATCAGAGAAAGGAAATATAAGACATATGAAAAGTCTTGAGAATGTATCTATCTCTACAACTCCCCCCATAATGCAGGTTCTGTTAAGACCACTACAAACTTTTTCCATGTCAACCACTAAATATGAGTCATTACCAAAAACTGGCAAATTACTTGTTTCTGTGCAGAGCAGGATGGAAATAATGGATAGAGCTTTCATTCTGATAAGTAGTATTTTGCTGATTTTACAAACTGAAAAATGTTTTCAAATACATTTCCAAGTAATAAATATATACACACACACATATATATATATATATATATATATATATATATATATATATATATATATATATATATATATATATATATATATATATACACATACATACACAGTGCCTTGCGAAAGTATTCGGCCCCCTTGAACTTTGCGACCTTTTGCCACATTTCAGGCTTCAAACATAAAGATATAAAACTGTAATTTTTTGTGAAGAATCAACAACAAGTGGGACACAATCATGAAGTGGAACGAAATTTATTGGATATTTCAAACTTTTTCAACAAATAAAAAACTGAAAAATTGGTTGGACGATTACCAGGATAGAAGCCAGTCAATGTGTGTGTTAATGTATGTCAATGTATGCACCATGCACACATTCACATTTGGGGCAATTTAAAATCGCCAATCTATCTACATGCAAGTTTTTGAATAGTGAGAGGAAGCCAGAGAACCCAGGGGAATCAGATATCAACAACAAGGAGAATAAACAAATGATTGGTCAAACCAGTGACCCTGGAACTATACCTTTTTAATCCATAGCGCCAACATGCCACAAGTAATAAACTATGAATAAAAATATGGCATAAATGAGTACAAGTAAGACACAGTGTAAAAGGCAGAGGGTGTTGGTTGAGCTTTGTACATTGTACAAGGTGCCTATAACGAACATAATTGAAAACAACAGGCCTATCGAACAGTTTCATTTGGTGGAGTAGTTCGTATTTTATATAATAAAATAGAAGCATCAATAGCAGTAACAGTAACAGACGGGAACACAGTTCAATTCGGAGGCATACAAGTATCTGGACATGCTCAGATTCTAAAAAAAAAAAAAAAAGCACAGGTCAAACACAATTCATAGATAATGTTTAATGGATAATGAAAGGTTAAACATAGGATGCTAAATTGAAGAATGAGTGGTATCATGGTCAGGTGCCAAATAATGCCACATGACATCAAGGTGTTGATTCCCCAGATCTTAATCTAATCAAGCCTCCATGGGATGTGCTGGACAACAAGTCTGATCCATAGAGATTCCAACACATGAAAAGAATTTGCTGCTAATGTCATGGTGCCAGATAACACTTTTCATTTTAACAGCAGCTACACTAATTCCTCTAACCCATCCTGATGCATCCTGAGGTTTTGCAAGCTCCAGTTGTGTCCCTCCTTATGAAGATTATGGACCTTCAAAGAAGTGGATGCCGATCTCGCAAACATCCTGAACCATCTAGAGACGTACCAGCACCATTTGGATCCCACTTCTTGTAGAGTTTGGACATTGGACCTCTTTGAATGTTAAAAGGCTCTGGCATGGAGAAGCTGGTGTTTTTTTTTCTATGATGATCTCAAACATTGAGCTATTTTAGGAGTTGCTCAGTAGCTCCTGGTTCCACAACATCAACTGTCTGTATAAGACTGTAAAAAGAACATCACTCATAATCTCACACTCTGGTACTCATGGTGGGTTTCACTTGTATTGTTTTAGGATTTATAATCACATCCTTAATTTCACCCAAATGAGGATGGGTTCCCCTTTTGAGTCTGGTTCCTCTCAACACTTCTTCCTAGTTCCTCAAGATTTCTTCCTCATTCATCTAGGAAAATTGTTCTTGCCACATTCACCCCAGGCTTTTTATCAGTGATAAATACACATAATTCACTTTAAGAGACAATAAAACAATCATCCGGCTCTCATACAAATTACGGAAATATAGCTCCCAAGATGCCTAAAAATAGGAAATTAAACTTCATCCAACAAATCGAATTAACCCCTTTAACATTCAGCATATTAAAGAACATTTTTAAAAGGAGGGTCATTTTTTATTTTGTGCTGAATCATAATTATCATGATCTGCACTCACCTCCAATGTTTTCCTCTTGCCCTTCCTGCTCCCCATGTGTGTATGCTGGGCATGGCAAGCAAATCATCACCTGCTTTCCCATTCATAAGGCAGCATATACAGTATCTCACAAAAGTGAGTAGACCCCTTAAATTTCAGCAACCATTTTAGTATATCTTCTCAAGGGACAATACTATAGAAATGGAACTTGGAGATATATTTAGATTAGTCAATATGCAGCTTTTATAGCAGTATAGATTTACTGTCCTCTGAAAAATTGCTGTCAACAAAAATAAGTACACCCTAAGTGAAAACAGATGTACATTGTTTAACCATGGAAAGTCACACATCCTATTTATCATGTTCATGTATTTGTTTGCTTGACTGGACCATACGAATTTGTGTATCTTGTATTAGAGCAGTTAAAATTAGGTCAAATACTGTAGAAACTTTAATAAACTTAGTTAATTATTAAAAGATTGTTCTAGCATTTTAATAGCGTGTTATCCTTAGATTTGATGACACATTTTTTTCCCATAACATCTTATACTAATCAACATCTAAGCAACATTTCTGCACAGCTCTCATTCAACAAACCCCACCCAGACCATCAACCTCCCATGTAGGTGCACAAGTGAACTAATATATGGGATAACAAGGCTAGAAAACATGGATCAAAAGGGGGTTCTACAAGGTTTTTAACACAAGCGATTCAGGGTGATGCTTTAAACAGTAGGCTCCTCCTTTCTAGTCAGGTTCTTGTTCTGATTGGTGCATTCCCAGCCACCAATTAATTATGATTGACAGGGGCAAGGTTGGACGATTACCAGGAAAGAAGCCAGTCAATGTGTGTGTTAATGTATGTCAATGTATGCACCATGCACACATTCACATCTAGGGGCAATTTAGAGTTGCCAATCTATCTACATGCAAGTTTTTGAATAGTGAGAGGAAGCCAGAGAACCCAGGGGAATCAGATATCAACAACAAGGAGAATAAACAAATGATTGGAATCAAACCAGTGACCCTGGAACTATACATTTTTAATCCATAGCGCCAACATGCCACATGTAATAAACTATGAATAAAAATATGGCATCAATGAGTAATTCACCAATTAAAAATGTTGTCCTAGCCCTTATACCCATGGTTTATTCATATGGACAAGTAAGACACAGTGTAAAAAGGCAGAGGGTGTTGGTTGAGTGTTGTACATTGTACAAGGTGCCTATAAAGAACATAACTGGAAACAACAGGCCTATCGAACAGTTTCATTTGGTGGAGTAGTTTGTATTTGGGTATGACTGATAATCCATACAGAGTGTCTGTACAGCTAGTGCAATGCCATAAGATATAAATCGCTGTAAAGCCAGAGCCACAACACAAAAAAAAAACTTTCGATTTGGAAATGTTAGTCCATATGCAGATGACATGCTTATCTGGCTCTGGCTTTTTGATCCTCACTTCGCCCACATGTGGTTGACAAATGAAAAACAAACATAACCCTAGGA
Organism: Silurus meridionalis; assembly: GCF_014805685.1. Taxonomy (NCBI): domain Eukaryota; kingdom Metazoa; phylum Chordata; class Actinopteri; order Siluriformes; family Siluridae; genus Silurus; species Silurus meridionalis. The sequence goes on along the minus strand of NC_060906.1, from coordinate 10,100,111 downwards.
GTAATAATTACTCCTACACTCTTCCATAAATCAATTTACCCCTACCCACAGTAAGAATAAAAATAGAATTTACTATTAATAGCAGTTAAAGTATATTAAAATGGTCATCAAAGAGTTTTCCAGTATTCATTCATAGTAGGGTCATGTGTTCATCACCCTACTTTATTCATGAATGGAGCAAATTTCTTGCAGGAAATATTTACTTGCTCTGCAAAAAAAACTAAAACAAATGCATCACATGGAAAATATTTTGGTCAGTTTGGCTAGTTATTGTAAAGTGATTCTAGTGTTCATTGTTAATCATTATGCACTGGTGGAGGTAATAGCTATGAAACTGGTCTATCATTGGTCTTTAAAGGAAAATATGATGTATTCTCCATGCAAAAGCCAGCACTCTAGCTTTTTTTTATATCCATAAAAAAAAAGGACCACTGCTTGAGTTTGGGGGGTTGAAGTGGACACAGAAGAAAAGGATATGCACAAATCATGCAACAAAAAAATTATACCAGCATGTGTCCTGATATTGTGATTAAAGTACATACATTAAATCCTTTTTATTGTATTTTTATCGGCATTTGGAAAAACACCCTTATTCAGAGACTTACATTTTTTCTCTCTAATGCAACTGAGCAGCAAAGGGGGGAAGGGCCTTGCTCAAGGGCTCCAGAGTGGCAGCATGGTGTGAATGGGATTTGAACTAATAACCTTTAGAGAAAAGGCCAATCACTTAACCATTACGCTACCACCTCCGCTTGGTTAAGCTTTTGCTGCTTTTTAAGTTTTAACTCAAAAAAAACACATTTATTGTTAATAATGATCTGCATGGTTCCCAGATGTGTTGTTTAGTTTGTGTTCTGCTTTGGTTTGCTTTAATCATCCCTTCAGAAATCAAATATTACAACAGATTAAAAATGTACATGGATTAATAAACAGTCGAGTTTGTCATTTATAATTTTTCTTTATGATTTTTAAGATGTAGCCAGTCCTGAATTGTTAATGATGGAAAATACAAATGAATTGACACATCAACATTCAAAAAGCAGAAACCAAAAGCAGAAAACTTATGTCTGTTTGACCATTTTGACAATTTATTGAATTAGCTTAGTCTAGTTCAGAGGTGGGAAGTAACGAAGTACAAATACTTCGTTACTGTACTTAAGTAGATTTTTTTGGTTTCAGTACTTTACTCCACTATTTATTTTGTCAGACAACTTTTAACTTTCACTCATTACATTTTTACACAAATATCTGTACTTTCTACTTCTTACATTTTCAAAACAGCCTCGTTACTTTTATTATTATTTCTTCTCATTGAGCGCTGTTTCCAGCCTATCATATCAGCTGCTTTTTCACCATATCCCTGGTGTATTATTTCCTGGCTATCAGACGTAGACGTAAGCAAGTGGAGCTATAATGAGCAAGGCAAAAAGAGGAATGGTTAATGTGAATTCAGAGGGAGTAAAAGATGTAAAAATAAATAAAAACAAAGACATTCCATAACAACCTATGGCCATATATAAGGGAGATGTTCGTGCTGGCTTTCAAGAATTCGCCGTCAAATTTGAGAAAGTACATACAGATAATCTAACGTTTTATTGTTATAACTTTCTTTTCAGGGGCATTTTAATGTGTGCACAAAGTGAGCTCCTTGAAGATCTGGTTTACATGCTTTGGAGAGGAAGATCTTGAGTGGTCTGCTGTAGAGCTCTGATCTCATCCCTACTGAACCCCTTTTGATTAATTGAATGCTGACTGCACCCTAGGTCTCCTCACCTACATCACTACCCGACTTTCATAACACCCTTGTGGCTGATGAACACAAATATCCATAAGCACACTCCAAAAGTCTAGTGGAACATCTTCCCAGAAGAGTGGAGGGAATTATAAGCATATATATATTTTTTTTTTATGTCATCTTAGTCTTTTCTCAGCTTGTATTCTATTTGGTGGTTGTTCAGCCTGGATACATTCAGTTTTTGTATTAATACATTGATATAATGTGAGGTTTCGTTACCAGCGTGACACTAAAACAGGTAGTAGTAACGGCTACTTTTTACTTAAGTACATGTCAGAGCCCAAACTTCTTTACTTTAACTTGAGTAATAAAGGGTAGTCAGAACTTCAACTTTTACTGGAGTCTTTTAAAACACGAGTATCTGTAGTTCTACTTAAATAAAGAATGGTCTGGTATAGTTTGTGCTTGTTTACGGATTTCATTTGCCGATTTAAAGATTCGCAGTTGCTTTTGCAATTTTGTCCTCATTTTGCAGTTTCAGCTTATCGTCAGCTATGGCTTTTGTGGGCGCTTTGCACTTTGTGGGTGATTGGAAATCATTGGCAGCGTGCGTCTACACAATCAAAATGAGTGTATCACGTGTAATCCGGTATATGTTGATTTAGCACACTTTAAGTATTCTAGCCCGCAAATTAAATTTTGTCTAAACAAAAGTTTTTGTGTAAAATTTCTTTTATTGTTCATGGTGCTTCATGCATAGTTTTTTTTTAGCTTGTACAAAATTCTACTAAGTTGCCATTCAATTTCTTGCATGTTTAAATTTACTTTTATCCAAAGAGTTATCTATATGCTGGAGACCGACTGCAGTGAATTCGCATGTTGATGATGCCTGTTTATTTAAATGTAAATAAAAACAAAGACATTCCATAACAACCTATGGCCATATATAAGGAGATGTTCGTGCTGGCTTTCAAGAATTCGCCGTCAAATTTGAGAAAGTACATACAGATAATCTAACGTTTTATTGTTATAACTTTCTTTTCAGGGGCATTTTAATGTGTGCACAAAGTGAGCTCCTTGAAGATCTGGTTTACATGCTTTGAGAGGAAGATCTTGAGTGGTCTGCTGTAGAGCTCTGATCTCATCCCTACTGAACCCCTTTTGATTAATTGAATGCTGACTGCACCCTAGGTCTCCTCACCTACATCACTACCCGACTTTCATAACACCCTTGTGGCTGATGAACACAAATATCCATAAGCACACTCCAAAAGTCTAGTGGAACATCTTCCCAGAAGAGTGGAGGGAATTATAAGCATATATATATTTTTTTTTTATGTCATCTTAGTCTTTTCTCAGCTTGTATTCTATTTGGTGGTTGTTCAGCCTGGATACATTCAGTTTTTGTATTAATACATTGATATAATGTGAGGTTTCGTTACCAGCGTGACACTAAAACAGGTAGTAGTAACGGCTACTTTTTACTTAAGTACATGTCAGAGCCCAAACTTCTTTACTTTAACTTGAGTAATAAAGGGTAGTCAGAACTTCAACTTTTACTGGAGTCTTTTAAAAACACGAGTATCTGTAGTTCTACTTAAATAAAGAATGGTCTGGTATAGTTTGTGCTTGTTTACGGATTTCATTTGCCGATTTAAAGATTCGCAGTTGCTTTTGCAATTTTGTCCTCATTTGCAGTTTCAGCTTATCGTCAGCTATGGCTTTTGTGGGCGCTTTGCACTTTGTGGGTGATTGGAAATCATTGGCAGCGTGCGTCTACACAATCAAAATGAGTGTATCACGTGTAATCCGGTATATGTTGATTTAGCACACTTTAAGTATTCTAGCCCGCAAATTAAATTTTGTCTAAACAAAAGTTTTTGTGTAAAATTTCTTTTATTGTTCATGGTGCTTCATGCATAGTTTTTTTTTTTAGCTTGTACAAAATTCTACTAAGTTGCCATTCAATTTCTTGCATGTTTAAATTTACTTTTATCCAAAGAGTTATCTATATGCTGGAGACCGACTGCAGTGAATTCGCATGTTGATGATGCCTGTTTATTTAAATGTAAATAAAAACAAAATGCAATGATTTGCAAATCTCATAAATCCATATTCTATTCAAACATATCAAATATAAATATAATAAATATATTTATAAATATATACATACCATATAACTGAGAATAAATACAATTTTAAAGAAAAAAGATTATTTTGAAATAATGGCTGCAACAGGTCTCAAAAATAATGTTTACCACTGTGTATCATTACATCTTCTGTCTGTATACATCTGGAAACTGAGAAGACATGTTGCTTAGGTTTTGGGAAAGGAATGTTGTCCCATATGTCTCTGACACAGGATTTCAGCAGCTCAACAGTTCTGGGTGTGCTTTGTTGTATTGTTCATTTAACACTGCGCCAAGTGTTTTCAATGCTGAAAGGTCTAGACTGCAAAGGCAAGTTCAGCACCCGGACTCTTCTACTACATTCTATTTCACAGGCACTAATGCACTCCCATTTAATCTAATCGAGATGTGGCTTTTGACCTGAGCACTGATAACAAGAAGGATGGTCCCTCTCCTCTTTATTCTGGAAGACGTGATGTCCAGGGTTTCTGAAATGAAATAAATTAAAAAAAAAATGTTTTTTTTAATAAAATAAATTTTGATACACCTAACCAATGATGGCATCAGTTCTGGATAATCTACACGCATGCCTTCTTTTTTGCATGGTAGAGAATTAACCGGCATTTATGGATGACATGGCAAACTGTGTTCACATCCAATGATTTCTGGAGGTGTTATAAGCCATGCAAATTTCCATTACAGATTCATGAAAGTTTTAAATGCAATGCCGTCTGAGGGCTTGAAGGTCACAAGCATCCAAACTTTGATTTTCTTGTGCAAAGAGCTTTCTCCAGATTCTCTAAAACTTTTGATGATATTACATACTGTAAATAATAAGATATTCAACTGTTTTGCAATTTTAATGTGAAGGAGCATTATTCAAACATTTTTCCACTTTTGTAGACAGTCTCTTGCAGATTAGTGAAGCTCTGTCCCTCTTATTTCTGAAAGACTTTGCCTCTCTAAGATACACGATTTATACCTAATTATCTTACTGATCTGCTGTCCATTAACCTAATTAGATGCAAAATGTTCCTCCAAATGTTCAAGTATTTTGTTGCCCTGTCCCAACTTTTCTGAGACGTGTTGCAGCCATCAAATTCAAATGCTCATTGTTAATCATTATGCACTGGTGGAGGTAATAGCTATGAAACTGGTCTATCATTGGTCTTTAAAGGAAAATATGATGTATTCTCCATGCAAAAGCCAGCACTCTAGCTTTTTTTTATATCCATAAAAAAAAAGGACCACTGCTTGAGTTTGGGGGGTTGAAGTGGACACAGAAGAAAAGGATATGCACAAATCATGCAACAAAAAAATTATACCAGCATGTGTCCTGATATTGTGATTAAAGTACATACATTAAATCCTTTTTATTGTATTTTTATCGGCATTTGGAAAAACACCCTTATTCAGAGACTTACATTTTTTCTCTCTAATGCAACTGAGCAGCAAAGGGGGGAAGGGCCTTGCTCAAGGGCTCCAGAGTGGCAGCATGGTGTGAATGGGATTTGAACTAATAACCTTTAGAGAAAAGGCCAATCACTTAACCATTACGCTACCACCTCCGCTTGGTTAAGCTTTTGCTGCTTTTTAAGTTTTAACTCAAAAAAAACACATTTATTGTTAATAATGATCTGCATGGTTCCCAGATGTGTTGTTTAGTTTGTGTTCTGCTTTGGTTTGCTTTAATCATCCCTTCAGAAATCAAATATTACAACAGATTAAAAATGTACATGGATTAATAAACAGTCGAGTTTGTCATTTATAATTTTTCTTTATGATTTTTAAGATGTAGCCAGTCCTGAATTGTTAATGATGGAAAATACAAATGAATTGACACATCAACATTCAAAAAGCAGAAACCAAAAGCAGAAAACTTATGTCTGTTTGACCATTTTGACAATTTATTGAATTAGCTTAGTCTAGTTCAGAGGTGGGAAGTAACGAAGTACAAATACTTCGTTACTGTACTTAAGTAGATTTTTTTGGTTTCAGTACTTTACTCCACTATTTATTTTGTCAGACAACTTTTAACTTTCACTCATTACATTTTTACACAAATATCTGTACTTTCTACTTCTTACATTTTCAAAACAGCCTCGTTACTTTTATTATTATTTCTTCTCATTGAGCTGTTTCCAGCCTATCATATCAGCTGCTTTTCACCATATCCCTGGTGTATTATTTCCTGGCTATCAGACGTAGACGTAAGCAAGTGGAGCTATAATGAGCAAGGCAAAAGAGGAATGGTTAATGTGAATTCAGAGGAGTAAAAGATGTAAAAATAAATAAAAACAAAGACATTCCATAACAACCTATGGCCATATATAAGGGAGATGTTCGTGCTGGCTTTCAAGAATTCGCCGTCAAATTTGAGAAAGTACATACAGATAATCTAACGTTTTATTGTTATAACTTTCTTTTCAGGGCATTTTAATGTGTGCACAAAGTGAGCTCCTTGAAGATCTGGTTTACATGCTTTGGAGAGGAAGATCTTGAGTGGTCTGCTGTAGAGCTCTGATCTCATCCCTACTGAACCCCTTTTGATTAATTGAATGCTGACTGCACCCTAGGTCTCCTCACCTACATCACTACCCGACTTTCATAACACCCTTGTGGCTGATGAACACAAATATCCATAAGCACACTCCAAAAGTCTAGTGGAACATCTTCCCAGAAGAGTGGAGGGAATTATAAGCATATATATATTTTTTTTTTATGTCATCTTAGTCTTTTCTCAGCTTGTATTCTATTTGGTGGTTGTTCAGCCTGGATACATTCAGTTTTGTATTAATACATTGATATAATGTGAGGTTTCGTTACCAGCGTGACACTAAAACAGGTAGTAGTAACGGCTACTTTTTACTTAAGTACATGTCAGAGCCCAAACTTCTTTACTTTAACTTGAGTAATAAAGGGTAGTCAGAACTTCAACTTTTACTGGAGTCTTTTAAAAACACGAGTATCTGTAGTTCTACTTAAATAAAGAATGGTCTGGTATAGTTTGTGCTTGTTTACGGATTTCATTTGCCGATTTAAAGATTCGCAGTTGCTTTTGCAATTTTGTCCTCATTTTGCAGTTTCAGCTTATCGTCAGCTATGGCTTTTGTGGGCGCTTTGCACTTTGTGGGTGATTGGAAATCATTGGCAACGTGCACGTCTACACAATCAAAATGAGTGTATCACGTGTAATCCGGTATATGTTGATTTAGCACACTTTAAGTATTCTAGCCCGCAAATTAAATTTTTGTCTAAACAAAAGTTTTTTGTGTAAAATTTCTTTTATTGTTCATGGTGCTTCATGCATAGTTTTTTTTTTTAGCTTGTACAAAATTCTACTAAGTTGCCATTCAATTTCTTGCATGTTTAAATTTACTTTTATCCAAAGAGTTATCTATATGCTGGAGACCGACTGCAGTGAATTCGCATGTTGATGATGCCTGTTTATTTAAATGTAAATAAAAACAAAATGCAATGATTTGCAAATCTCATAAATCCATATTCTATTCAAACATATCAAATATAAATATAATAAATATATTTATAAATATATACATACCATATAACTGAGAATAAATACAATTTTAAAGAAAAAAGATTATTTTGAAATAATGGCTGCAACAGGTCTCAAAAATAATGTTTACCACTGTGTATCATTACATCTTCTGTCTGTATACATCTGGAAACTGAGAAGACATGTTGCTTAGGTTTTGGGAAAGGAATGTTGTCCCATATGTCTCTGACACAGGATTTCAGCAGCTCAACAGTTCTGGGTGTGCTTTGTTGTATTGTTCATTTAACACTGCGCCAAGTGTTTTCAATGCTGAAAGGTCTAGACTGCAAAGGCAAGTTCAGCACCCGGACTCTTCTACTACATTCTATTTCACAGGCACTAATGCACTCCCATTTAATCTAATCGGAGATGTGGCTTTTTGACCTGAGCACTGATAACAAGAAGGATGGTCCCTCTCCTCTTTATTCTGGAAGACGTGATGTCCAGGGTTTCTGAAATGAAATAAATTAAAAAAAAAATGTTTTTTTTAATAAAATAAATTTTGATACACCTAACCAATGATGGCATCAGTTCTGGATAATCTACACGCATGCCTTCTTTTTTGCATGGTAGAGAATTAACCGGCATTTATGGATGACATGGCAAACTGTGTTCACATCCAATGATTTCTGGAGGTGTTATAAGCCATGCAAATTTCCATTACAGATTCATGAAAGTTTTAAATGCAATGCCGTCTGAGGGCTTGAAGGTCACAAGCATCCAAACTTTGATTTTCTTGTGCAAAGAGCTTTCTCCAGATTCTCTAAAACTTTTGATGATATTACATACTGTAAATAATAAGATATTCAACTGTTTTGCAATTTTAATGTGAAGGAGCATTATTCAAACATTTTTCCACTTTTGTAGACAGTCTCTTGCAGATTAGTGAAGCTCTGTCCCTCTTATTTCTGAAAGACTTTGCCTCTCTAAGATACACGATTTATACCTAATTATCTTACTGATCTGCTGTCCATTAACCTAATTAGATGCAAAATGTTCCTCCAAATGTTCAAGTATTTTGTTGCCCTGTCCCAACTTTTCTGAGACGTGTTGCAGCCATCAAATTCAAATGCTCTATTGTAAATAAAATATTGGTTGTATGAGATTGGCAAATCATTACGTTCTGTTTTTATTTACATTCACACAGTGTCTGAATATTTCATAGCAAGTATAAGTTTACGCTGGAGTTTCTATCCAATCAGATTTCAGCCATTACATATGGTCCACTGGCATATGATGATTATAAAATGTATTAAACCAGTCCTCATGGTTATGTCCTCCTGTAAAAGACCATTCCCAAAGTATACAATGGTTCATCATAGCATAGAGGTGATCAGTCACAATTACTTTGTATTTATTTGTAATTGACATGTCTCTCAAAGTGGACAAGTGGAGACTAATAATGTCAGCAAAATTCACGTTTTAAAATTCCCCGGGTTTTTTTCTTAGTCGCTGGTGAAAAATAGAGTGTGTTGCCCCCTTGTGGACAATCTTATGACACACATCTACCACTAAAGCATGGGCCTTAACTCCCAAGAAAAACAGGTCCGTTTGAAGCTGTGCCCAACATTAAAATGTATGTGTTGGATTTAATTAAAATATATATGCACCATTTTTGCATCACGCTTTTTAAGTAAACTGAACTTAAGAAGACCTTGTTATATCTAAATATATAGGTTCACTCAACATTCTTTACTTAAATACAGTGGAACCCGGTTATGTCGATGTCCTAGGGGACCCCAAAAAGCGTCGAGATAACCGATGATCGAGATAAACGAAAACCAATATGGCGGCAATATATTAACGTGCTTGACATGTCTTTATGTACATGATGTGCGTTATTAAATGAGAATGTGCATGCACGTGCTTTTGTAGGTTTTTTTAAACAACAGCTTTGCCGCGATTTGATTGATAGGTCATGCGGATCGAGATCACCTGTAATGCGGATAAGGAGGCGGAAGCAGAAGTAAACGCAAATAAAGTTTATTGAGAATACTCAGGAGATAATCCACCAATACTTGTAGCGAAGCGGTAATATCCAGTGGTGCGCTCCGGGAGCGCGGTCCACCAAGTTGTGTGAGCAGAGACAATTCATGTAGAGAATCCACGGATCCGCGCTATGGAAAGCGCAGCGCTGGGCAGCAACGGATAAACGTGGTGCAGAGGGCGTGAACATGGAAAACAGCAGGATCGGGGTAATCCAGGAAGAAGGGTATGTAGCGGGATGCGTATACGCGATTACACAGACCGCCATGAACCAACACACACTCAAAAAAAATGAATTCTGCTGCATGTTTAATTTACTTAAATGTAACATACATTCCGTACAATATAATTTTATGTTTATTAAATATACGCGAATAAATCATGTAGGGTTTTCTATAAGGTCAATTACTTAGCTTTTAATAGATTCACTCATGTCAAAATAACGTAACACAATCAAACTCTCACGCGCTTCCGGGAACTTCACCGCCGATATCGCGAGATTTAAGCAACGCCTGGCTTCTAGTGGTGGGAAGTCCGATTCTTTTTTGCGAATCAGTTCTTTCGGATAGTTCGTTTCAAAGAACCGGTTCACCATTTCTTTTACGTCCTTACGTCATGACGTCATGCATATCCAAATATCATCTCGGCGGATGAACATACACACTAAACACATTTAAATAAAGTCATGTCTATTGCATGAGGGCATATAGCGTATCTGTTTACATTAAATCATCATCATCATCTTAGAAATGTTCCTTACATTTACGTTTTGCACTAAATCACCCAATACAGGCACTGATGTGCAAAACGTTGATGTTTTAATTTGTTAGTAAATAAACTTACTTTTCATTGAAGTCCTCAGTACACCTGTGCTCATATATCAGCAGCGCAGCACCAGCCTTTACAGTATGTCGAACGCATCTGATTCGTAGTCCAAAAAGTGTAAGTGTGTGTATTAATGTCAGACAGCACGCATACTGCTCGGTAGGTCGCGCATGCTCAGTATCAACAAATCGCTGGTATCAGTAGTATGTCGGACGTGTCGGAAACAAACGGTTCTTGATACTGCAGCACGCGTACTGCTCAGTAGGTCGCGCATGCTCAGTATCAACAATTCGTTGGTATCAGTAGTGTGTCGAAAAGAAACGGTTCTTGATACAGTACTGGTGACTCGAGAACAGCAGTATGTGTGCTGCTCGGAATCGGCAGGTATGCGCATGCTCAGTGATGATCACTTGTTCAGCAGCATGTTTCAGTTTAATGTGTGTACTGTTGGAGAAACTAGAGAAGAACCCCATTCTCAGGGATATTGATTTATTTTGAGTCGGATAGACGGTCATACACATTCAAAAGTGAGTAACTTTAGGTAATTTTGTTGATTAGTGCTGATTTGAGACGCGAACTGTTTTGAACGATTCAGTCCGATTTGGTGAACCGGTTCGACCGGTTCACTAAAAAGAACCGGTTCACTAAAAAGAACCGGTTCAAATGAACGATTCGTTCACGAACCGGCAATCACTGCTGGCTTCGGGATTTCACCTGTTTTTCGCGCTCTTGTGAAAAGGTAAGAGCAAATCTTGTTATACACTTTTAACATTTTTGTTGATGATCCACCGAATGCAACGTTTTTCGTTGTCAATCGACAAAATGTATCGTTCATTCAGGTTAAGAGAAAGCTAGTTAATTACTGTACAGTTCACGATTAGCATGGTGGACTTTACTGCAGGTAATGGCATGAGCAGGTGAATTTTATACCATAATGCGTTTACTCGTTAAACAAATACACTCATTTATTTAACCATCCCTAAATGAAGCTCTCAGTTGTTTTGCCAATAACAGGGCAGTAGTCAGATGAGCATTAACTGTCGCTTGTCTAAACTACACGTGTGGTATAAGTGAATCTTTCACACTCAGCTCAACAGGAGAGGGAGAGACCTTGCACAAGTAATTCTGTGTAATAGATATTGAATCTTGGGTCTTGTGGACTCTCTCAATCTATTAAACATATTTGGGTTCATTTAATTGTTGTCCAAAACATTTTAAGAAGAAAGAAAATGAAAATATTTTAAAAGGGGGTCCAATAAACTTTTACACAAAAACTTTTTACAAAACATGTATGTCAACATATTGTGCAATCTTAATTTAATTTCTATGGGGAAGAAACAAGCGGCATGGTTCTTTTTCCAGAAATTGTATCCTTGATAGGCCATATTTCTTCCTGTTGTTATATTATAACTAGTTATATAATTTCATTATTTCATTTTGCACTTCCATGTAGAAATTCACGTGTTTATTCTCTGATTTGCAGAACAATAGCATTGATATTGGACGTGAATGCGTCCTAAAGGGACTTTGTGTGTACTTGAATGAAGATCCGGAGAAGCTGGTGTAGGAATACATGGTATGTTGTTATCAGTAAGGGAATAGTCTCTGTGATAATTTTAAATATGGATAAGAGAGGCATTTCAAAGATCTGGTTATATTTTGTGATAATTTAACTGTTAGCTGTTGTACATTTAATTTGTTTATAACGTTATAAAAAGGGATTTAATTAAGGGATGAGGTGGGATGTAATTAACATCAGGGTTTAAAAGCACTGATTATTTTTTTTAAAGGCAGATGATGTAAGCAGACACACAGCCATGGAAGAGACGCTCTTTGGCATCTATGTTATTTGACATGAAGGTGATGAGCTTACTGATCCCCCAGAGGATGTGGGTATAATTCTAGAGGGGGTGACTGTACTCTGTGAACTGGGGAATGTACCTTTTGCATTGGCCATATTGTTTGCCTTAGTATAATCTTTAAATCTGTGCTACCCTCCAGAACATAAATATACGTTTCAAGCTTTGCAGAAAATAATTTTAGAGCTGAATGGGAACAGGCTTTCTGCAAAAATACACGCTCTTAAAACAATTATGTTGCGTTGAAGATTGTCCACTTCAAGTAAAGTGAATAATATTCAATCATTCCTTTGTTAAAGGTTTAAGGTCACTGACATTTTATGGGACAGGTCTAATTATTTGAGGTGGGGTGCTATAAAACATTTAAAAAATAAAATGTTTTTTTACATGCAGTATTTCTTTTTTCAGATTTGATAATTTTATAGTGGTTTGCTTTAAAACAATTTTAAGTTGAAACAATACCAAGTACAGTGGAACCCACTTATCTCGACCTCGGTTAACTCGACAACCCTATTAAGTCGACGTTTTTGAAGTGGAACCGCCATATTCTCGCTTTGTCTTAGCATTTTTTATCGGTTATGTCGACTTTTTTATGTCGCCGAACCCTGATATCTCGAGCATAAGGGGGGAAAATTTGCCATTTAACGTCAGTTATCTCGATCGGCACTGTGCAGCCGCAGAAGAACTCGCGAAAATGGCGGAAAAATCAAGCCTTACAGCTGCTACAGGTGTTGTATTGTATACTCGTGAATCTCTGCTGTTAGTTAGTGCACATATGCCTTTTGTTGTTAAATGTTATGCGATGAACGGGAGGCGAAAGCCGCGCTTGGTAGGAGAAAAGCGCAGCCGTTGAGAGAGTGCCGGTGGGAAGGCACGTACCGGGATACGCATTAGCGATAACAACGACCGCCGTGAACCAACATATACCAACAATAACGGACGGTGAGAGTGTGGAAGTTTAAATAGGAGCTGGTGATGATAAACGAGCAGCATATGTGCACGATTGAAGCCGGGAGCTTCAGAGAAAGCGGCCGAGGAAGCACCTGACACGCTGAAGGGGCGCCGAAGGGGGCGTGGCAGGTGGATTCCTGACAGATAAACATGTACTGTATGTATTTTTATAACATGCCTTCATCAAACAAATCGCGGCAACGCTGTTGTGTAAAAACCCTCCAAAAACACGTGCATGCACATTCTCATTTATTAACACACATCATGTACATAAAGAAATTTCAAGCACGTTAATATATTTCCGCCATATTGATTTTCGTTTATCTCGATCATCGGTTACCTCGATGCTTTTTAGCGACCCCCTAGGACATCGACATAACCGGGTTCCACTGTACTATGGTTCATACATATAGTTATAAAAATAAAATAATTTATTATTATTTTTTTTTTTTTAAATGTACTATGTTTCATGTTTTCAAGAAATTTGTAATGTAAAAATGTTACAAAACCAACAACTTTGTGCAAAGAATGGTGTGCACTTATGTGAATCATTGCCCTTTGTTAATTAAACTTGATGACCAGTGGTTTTGTGTTCATATTTCTACACTTAACACCAAGTAGATTTTGTTCTTCAAACTTTTAATGTAAATTCAAATGCAATACTTTACTTAGAATGTACTTAAATTAATCATGGAAAGTATTTCCATGTGATTCAATGGCTTTCTTTTAGCATTACCTAATTTTGTTTGGCCAACTTGTTTAACTGTAGTTTTAATTACTTAATACAATTGAGTTAGATCATCCCAAATAAATTAAGTATAACTAAACATGAATAAAAAAGTCAACGAATCAACACCAATAAATTGTGTTAACCCAGCTAAAGCAAATAAAGTTGGAAGGAAACTTTGCAAATAAGTATAATGGAGACTAAAAAATTAAGTTGAACCAACTTAAGTGTTACAAGTTGGCTGAAAATGATTGCTTTGTGTTTAAAATAAGAAATGTAATCATGTGGAAATACTTTCCATGATTTTTTTAAGTTAATCCAAAGTCTATTTTTTTTTTGAGTGCATACGATCATGCACAAACAATAACGGACCGCGAGTGTGTGGAGGTGAGGGGCTAAAATAGGAGATGGGATGAGTGAGTGAATGAGAGTCAGGTGTGTGTGATCAGCATGACTGCGAGGAGCGCACGGGAGAAGAAGCATGGTGCTTCGGGGAATGCCGCCGCCGAAGGGGGCGTGGCAGGGGGATTCCTGACATAACCGACGTTAAGTGGCAAATTTGCCCACCCTTGTGCTCATGATATTAGGGTTCGGCGACATAAAAAATCAACATAACCGATTAAAAAATGCTTAGACAAAGCGAGAATTTGGCGGTTCCACTTCAAAAACGTCGACTTAATAGGGTTGTCGAGTTAACCGAGGTCGAGATAACCGGGTTCCACTGCATCAAGAAATATCAAATAGCAGTAGAATCTACCAAATATCAAGTCACATCAAGAGGCTTTTATTGCAATTTCTACTATACACAGTGGTACACAGTACACAGTAAAAACGAGACGTTTCTCCAGAACCCTGGTGCTACACTAAACAACATAGAGCTACAACACACAACATAAAGTAACATAAAGTGCATCGAGTGCAAACAGTGCAGACGAAAACCAGTACAGACAGACAACACAAGACAATACACATAACACAAGAAAGCGCCGACCAGTAAAACTACTATATACTCTAAATATACAGTACTGTGCAAAGAGGACTATAAAGACTATAACTGAGAGTAAATGTAAACAAACACAATGCAGTGCAAAAAAACAGCAGTAGCAGCAGTCGAGAGGTGCAAAAAACAGCATGTAAACAGTGTAATAAGGTTAAATATAAATAATAATAATAAATAAATGGTGGTGGAATGGATTGAGATGAGTAATGAGTGTGTGTTAAGTTCAGGTTGTACAGTTCGGTAACACACAGTTCAGTGAGTGCGTGTGCGTGTGTGTTTGTGAGTTCCAGGAGCCTGATGGCTTGTGGGAAAAAGTTGTTACACAGTCTGGATGTGAGGCCCGAATGCTTCGGAATCGCTTTCCTGATGGCAGGAGGGTGAAGAGTGTGTGTGTGACAGGTGTGTGTGGGATCGTCCACAATGCTGTTGGCTTTGGATGCAGCGTGTGGTGTAAATGTCAATGATGGAGGGGAGAGAGACTCTGATGATCTTCTCAGCTGTCCTCACTATCCTCTGTAGGGTCTTGCGATCAGAGATGGTGCAGTTCCCAAACCAGGCAGTGATGCAGCTGCTCGGGATGCTCTCAATGGTCCCTCTGTAGAACATGGTCAGGATGGGGGGAGGGAGATGAGCTTTCCTCAGCCTTCTCAGAAGTAGAGATGCTGCTGGGCTTTCTTGGTGATGGAGCTGATGTTGAGGGATCAGATGAGGTTATCCGCCAGATGAACACCAAGGAATTTGGTGGTTCAAGGTGTCTCGACTTAACATTTAAGAACTTTTACAATAAAAAAAAAACATCAATAATTGATGTGAATTAACATACAATCTTTATTTATTTTTTATCTCAAACTATTTAATAAAACTGCCTCCTGCCTACTGTTCATGAACACTGGAACAGAAGCAACCAGCTTAATAAATCACTCTTTTAATTTACACATGTCCATAAAGAAAAAGGAAACACTGCTGAGATTTTGCGGGACGAGGGGATGTGGAACAGAAGGTTATGCAAACAAAACAATACCAGCGTGTTTTCTGACATAGTGGTTGTATTTTATTGTATTTTTGCATATTGCAACAGAGTAAAAAAAAAAATACATATTTCTAAATAAATAATAATAACAAGAATAAATAAACCAAGTTTGCCTTGTTTGTCATTTAGATTTTTTTCTGTTTGATTTTCAAGGTGTAGCCAGTCCTAAATTGAAATTAACATACACATAAAAACAGCAGAAACAAAAATATATGTTTTACAGGTTAAAAACATCAACGCACAGCATACAGATGTTGTATTAATCTATTTTGCTTTCTGGCTTTAGGTTTCTTAGACCATTTTGACATTTTATTGAATTAGCTTTGTCTAGTTTGTGCCTGTTTACTGATTCGTCCATTTCGAAGATATGCACTTGCTTTAGAGATTTTGTCCTCGTTTTGCAGTTTCACCTCATTGTCAGCTACGGCTTTGTGGGCTCTTTGCAGTTTGTGGGTGATTGGTGATTGTGTACACAGTCAAAAGGAGTGAAGCACGAGTAATCTGGTATATGTTAGTTTAGCACACTTAAAGCATTCTGTAAGAATTCCCAATAATCTATTCTCTTCACTTCATAGTGTTTTTTCCTTGGAACATCGAAACTACATTAAAGTTTACAATCGAGTTTCTATCCAATCAGATTACAGCCATTAAGTAATCTGCAGTGAGGAATTTAGAATCAAAAGTGCTGGCCCTGTAGCGTAAAATACAGTGTACAGTGAATGTTCAGTAAATGAAGCTGTAGCTTTAACCAATCAGAGTTCGAGTTGGTGGCACTGGGGACATCTTGCTGGCATACAGTAACGTCAGCATTTTCATGTCCTTTGATTGGATGGTTAGAGAGTGCACTAGTCAGAACTCACAAAAGCATGTCTGTAGCAAACTCCACAAGCTCAAATTTATTTGTGCGGCTTTAAAAGCTGTTTTATTATTATTATTATTATTATTATTATTATTATTATTTAAAAATGACTGACCGAGGAGAGAAAATTTAATTGGTCAGAGATTAAAAAAAAAAAAAGTACAAACTTCAAGTAAATTTGGACTTCAGTTCAAAGCAATTCTTAACCTTTTTAATGAACCATTTACACTTTCTCTTTCTAGTAGAATTTGCACAAAAAATGTGGGTCATTTTATAAGGTTAATATTGATGGTTCTACTAGAGATGATGTATGCAGGTAGTGCAGCCATGTTATCATTATGATGGTATTCAGACGTGGATTAATTCAGGTAGGACGCCATTAAAAGCCTAGGTGTGAAATGCACCACCCACCACTGTCATGTGATTATCTTGATATTTATCAAACCATACAGAATTCTAATGACTCTGTCATCCTGGTGGGTGTCATCCTGTAAGAGACTATTCCTATAGGATACAATAGTTCATTTTAGCATAAAAATGATCAGTCAGAATATCTGACCGCACCAAAAATAATAATAATCATTTTTTCCTAGTCGTTTATCATGATTTAAAAGAGTATAGGTTGCCCCCTTGTGGACAATCGTATGATCAACAACCACCTCTAAAACATAGGCCTTGGCTCCTAAAAGAAATGCGTCTTATCTTTAAAAATGGGTCCTGGTAGCAGTACACAATACTGGAATAAATGAGGATTCACTTCCTACATTTTTCTATAGCGATATATTTTAGTTTTTAATGGGTTGAAAAGAAAGATAGACCTGCTCTAAATAAGCCTGTCCTCACTAAATCCTAGCCTGTCCTCACCAATGGTTCAGTGGGTTAAGGTTGGTATCTCGCTGGTGGTGGGGATCAGGGTTCAAATCCTGCTTTCTACCTGTTATTTACAATGTGGGTTCAACTTGTGCTACTTACATCTGTAATCGCTTCCTATGTCTTTCTTTAGCCTTTAATTCTTGTGTAGATGGTTTGAAAAGAAAGATAGACCTGCTCTAATCAAGCTTCCCATCCTGTTTTTTTTCCTGATGGCTTAGTGGGTTAAGGCTGGTACTTTGCTAATGTTGGTGGTCAGGGTTCAAACCTGGCTTTCTGTCTGCTAGTCATGAGGTAGGTTAAATTTCTGATTCCTACATCTTCATATTCTTGTTTTGATGGCTTAAAAAGAAAGATAGACCTGCTCTAAACAAGCTTCCCTGCTTGTCCTTCCTGATAGTTCAGTGGGTTAATGCTGGTGCCTCGCTAATGGTGTGAATCAGGGTTCGAATCCTGCTTTGTCCCTGCTAGTCACAATATGGGTTTGCTTCCTATGTCTGTCTTTAGCATTATATTCTTGTGTTGATGGTTTGAAAGAAAAGATAGACCTGCTCTAAACAATCGTCGCAGCCGGTCCTTCCCGATGGTTCAGTGGGTTAAGACGGGTATTTCGCTGTTGGTGGGGTTCAGCGTTCGAATCCTGCTTTCTGTGTTTCTGTCTGGTCTGAATTTCTTGCCTTGAAGCCTGAAACAAACGATAAACCCCCCAAAAAAAGAAGGTGCGTTGTGGTACTTGATGGCTTTGTGATAAAAGCCTTGCCTCTGAGCTCAGAGGTTGCTGGTTTGAATCTGGCTTGTCCCCAAGCTGTGTGGAAAGTAGTGTCTGGTGAGCAATGAGGTAGTTGGCCCTAAACAAAGGCTGTAAATACTGGCTGCTTCACAGCCTCAGATAAAGTGAGGGTGATAGGTTTTTGGCAGAATTTTTCCCTATATATACAAAACTAAATTGATACTTTTTTGAACGTCTTTGCTTCATAACCCCCTGTTTTCAGCTACTCAGACATATGATGCCCGGATATTGCCCCCCTGCTTCAGGATACGCCCTCCGAAACCACATCCAACCTTCCAAGCAGCCATTTCTGACACCTTCCTCACTATGGTCACCGGAACCTTCCACACTCTTAACTTTGAGCCCGGGCCGGGGTTTGAACCAGCAACCTCTCAACCCAGAGGTAAAGCGCTTCCAACTGAGCCACAGGATCTCCTGCAAGAACCTGATTTTTAGGACCTTTTTTTTGGTTCTTTTTTAAAACTTTTTAAACAATTTAAAGGAAAGCTAAGCAGTAGGAACCGAACCGGGTGAGTCAAATAGCAGCGACCACTTCACTGACCATTACACCAACACAGGAGAAGCAAACAAGCCTTTGCTTATTGGACTCTTGGCTTTTCTATAGTTAGGAGACCAGTGTTTTCTCTTAGATCATGATGGTAGAGGGTCAAAACTTCTCCTTCCTGTACATTCTCTCAGTAACTCGAAGTGTATGAGAAGTGACTCAGGTACAAGAACCACATCTCCAACACCTGCACCACTGATATACCATGATTTACCAGCAACCAATTTTAATGATCTTTCATTGTTCTGTTTTTAAAAACTTCTTATAATGTTCAATATGAAACTAGAGGTAAGAATGGCATTACTTTAAAACTCAAAACTTTGTTAGACATGTAAATAAGCAGGAAAGACAGAGACACAGCTTTAGAAAGAGTGAGAAACAAATAGAGAGACAGCAAGAGAGAGAGATATACAGTGAGACAGAGACATTTACTAAAAGAGACACAGAGAGAATTAGATAGAGAAAATAGAGAGAAAAAGGTAGCGAGATATAGCCACTTCCTATTGGAAGTGTTTATCCCGAGCGACTCTTAATGATCTCATTTACTAAATGAGCAGTAGTGAGTTAAGTGCTTGCTCAGGTGCCCAAAACTGGCAGCTTGGAGGTGTTAAACATGTATCATATGTACAGCATGTGATTAAATATAAAGGCTATATCAGTGCAGAGACGTGTGGACATCATTTGGAGCCTTTGCTATGTTTCCACACGGACAGTTAATGAGGTGATACCGGAGAAAATGCACCTCTTCAAGTCAAGTCAGGAAGCTTATATATATAAAATTAGAGACATTTTACAGATTTGAATGATGTATTGGTTTTGTCTGTACGATCATTAAATACAGTCATTTAAGTTTATGTCGCCATTTTGAGGGAAAAACCCACAAAACACCACCCAGAGGGTTAATTGTGAGAATCATGGTGGATTTTGGTGTTTGATTTGAGACTCAGAAATAAAACAAGTTTACTGATTAAAAATATTTTTATTTGAAGTTAATTTATTTATTTTATATATAAGTAAAGAAAGGAAAACATTTCATGCTATTTAAAATAATTTATATATATATATATATATATATATATATATATATATATATATATATATATATATATATACAGGGAGTGCAGAATTATTAGGCAAGTTGTATTTTTGAGGATTAATTTTATTTGAGGATTTAATTTGAACAACCACCATGTTCTCAATGAACACAAAAAACTCATTAATATCAAAGCTGAATATTTTTGGAAGTAGTTTTAGTTTTAGCTATTTTAGGGGATATCTGTGTGCAGGTGACTATTACTGTGCATAATTATTAGGCAACTTAACAAAAACAAATTTATACCCATTTCAATTATTTATTTTACCAGTGAAACCAATATAACATCTCAACATTCACAAATATACATTTCTGACATTCAAAACCAAACAAAAACAAATCAGTGACCAATATAGCCACCTTTCTTTGCAAGGACACTCAAAAGCCTGCCATCCATGGATTCTGTCAGTGTTTTGATCTGTTCACCATCAACATTGCGTGCAGCAGCAACCACAGCCTCCCAGACACTGTTCAGAGAGGTGTACTGTTTTCCTCCTTGTAAATCGCACATTTGATGATGGACCACAGGTTCTCAATGGGGTTCAGATCAGGTGAACAAGGAGGCCATATCATTAGATTTTCTTCATTTATACCCTTTCTTGCCAGCCACGCTGTGGAGTACTTGGACGTGTGTGATGGAGCATTGTCCTGCATGAAAATCATGTTTTTCTTGAAGGATGCAGACTTCTTCCTGTACCACTGCTTGAAGAAGGTGTCTTCCAGAAACTGGCAGTAGGACTGGGAGTTCAGCTTGACTCCATCCTCAAACCGAAAAGGCTCCACAAGCTCATCTTTGATGATACCAGCCCAAACCAGTACTCCACCTCCACCTTGCTGGCGTCTGAGTCGGACTGGAGCTCTCTGCCCTTTACCAATCCAGCCACGGGCCCATCCATCTGGCCCATCAAGACTCACTCTCATTTCATCAGTCCATAAAACCTTAGAAAAATCAGTCTTGAGATATTTCTTGGCCCAGTCTTGACGTTTCAGCTTGTGTGTCTTGTTCAGTGGTGGTCGACTTTCTGCCTTTCTTACCTTGGCCATGTCTCTGAGTATTGCACACCTTGTGCTTTTGGGCACTCCAGTGATGTTGCAGCTCTGAAATATGGCCAAACTGGTGGCAAGTGGCATCTTGGCAGCTGCACGCTTGACTTTTCTCAGTTCACGGGCAGTTATTTTGCGCCTTGGTTTTTCCACACGCTTCTTGTGACCCTGTTGACTATTTTGAATGAAACGCTTGATTGTTCGATGATCACGCTTCAGAAGCTTGGCTATTTTAAGACTGCTGCATCCCTCTGCAATATATCTCGCTATTTTTGACTTTTCTGAGCCTGTCAAGTCCTTCTTTTGACCCATTTTGCCAAAGGAAAGGAAGTTGCCTAATAATTATGCACACCTGATATAGGGTGTTGATGTCATTAGACCACACCCCTTCTCATTACAGAGATGCACATCACCTAATATGCTTAATTGGTAGTAGGCTTTCCAGCCTATACAGCTTGGAGTGAGACAACATGCATAACGAGGATGATGTGGTCAAAATACTCATTTGCCTAATAATTCTGCACTCCCTGTATATATATATATATATATATATATATATAAATACAAAACTAATTAAAAATGTTATCTAATGAATGTATCCAGGCTGAAGATCCACATATAGAACACAAGCAGAGAAAAGATGATGATGATCAGGAATGTGTCTGTTCTCAGTCATGTTTACATCACTGACTCCCTCTGTCTCATCCACATTAACCCCAAACTTCTTACTGCCTTCTGCCTGCTGATTCTTAGCGCCGTAAACTAGTCTACTTCTGTGGTGAGTGAGAGTCAGGACTTTATACACCAGTGGATTAAACGCGCAGTAACAGGAAATCGGTTGTTCGGCTGAAATCGGCGCACAGTGAAAATAAAAAAAAATATTTCACCAAATCAGTGGATTAAAACTAAAGTAACGAGTCTGTTTTGAAAATGTAAGAAGTAA
Source organism: Silurus meridionalis (assembly GCF_014805685.1). Classification (NCBI taxonomy): domain Eukaryota; kingdom Metazoa; phylum Chordata; class Actinopteri; order Siluriformes; family Siluridae; genus Silurus; species Silurus meridionalis. Next base: position 10,078,170 of record NC_060906.1, on the reverse strand, counting down.
AAAGTACAGATATTTGTGTAAAAATGTAATGAGTAAAAGTAAAAAGTCTGAAAAATAAATAGTGGAGTAAAGTACTGATACCAGAAAAATCTACTTAAGTACAGTAACGAAGTATTTGTACTCCGTTACTTCCCACCTCTGTTTTTTTTTTTCAGAACAGAATGCACTGCTTTGCAAATCTCGTAAACCGATATTTTATTCACAATAGAACATTGAAAACCATTTTGTCTATCATAGCAAAAGTGTACCATTATAAGGACAAAATTATTTTGAATTAAAAGGCTGCAGCACATCTCAAAAAAGTTAAGGAAATGGCAACAAAAGTTAAGAAAAAGTATGTGTTACAAAAATGAAACTACAGTAATTAGGTTAATTGACAACAGGTAAGTAAGATGAATGGGTATAAACAGTGTATCTTAAGGAGCCAAAGTCGAAAATATGGGCAGATCCTATTATTTACAGTGCATAATACCAAAAGGTTTTAAAGAATCTGGAGAAAACTTACAGAAGTCATAAGAGGCCTTGCATTATAATATTATTAGAATAATATTTCTTTCTTTCTTGTTTTCTCGTGATCATGAGATAATTTGGCCTGAACGGGATATTATGAATATTAATATTATGTAATTATAAAATATTTCTGTAAATATTATATTGCATAGCCTCTTAGGATTTCCGTAGTGTACTAGGGACAAAAATAAACATTGAAAGAAGTGCAAAAATAAATATTGTTTGCCTGAATTCTGCAATAAATGGACATTCGGTGCAACCCAGATGAGGATGGGTTTCCTCTTGAGTCTGGTTCCTCTCAAGGTTTCTTCCTTATGCCATCTCGGGGAGTTTTTTCTTGCCACGTTCGCCACCGGCTCACTCAACAGGGACAAACTTACTTATAAAGAAACATTTTTATCACCACATTATCTGTGAAAAGCTGCTTTGACACAATGTTCATTGTTAAAATCACTATACAAATGAAAATGATTTTAATTGAATTGACTTCAGGCATCACTGCATTTAAAACAATCAATATTCTATAATGGAAATCACTGCATGGGCTTATTAACACCTCCAGAAATCATTGTATGTGAACACAGTTTGCCATGTCATCCACAAATGTTAGTTAAATCTCTATCAGGCAAAGAAGAAGGCATGTGTGAAAATGATCCAGAAATGTTGCCATTCTCTCTGGACCAAAGCTTGTTTAAAATGTACTGAGGTAAAGTTGAAAACTGTTCTTTGGTTAGGTGATTTGTTTGTACTTCTTTTGTTCTTGTACTTCTTTTTGTTCTTTTGTACTTGAATTTGGACATGGCTCTGGCCCAACTTTTTGAGACCTGTTGCAGCCATCAAGTTCAAAATTACATTTATTCCTTAAAATAATATATCCTTAATTTAAACATTTGATATGTTTTGTGTTTGTTCTATTGAGAATAGAATATAGATTTATGAGATTTGCAAACCAGTGCAACATTTAGGGGAGAGATCTGTCAAGCTAGAGGTGGAGCAACATGCTTTCTATGGCATTTATGTGTGCGATGTGTAGTACTTACGAGCACCTGTTGAAAGTTGTTGCACACAGCTGCAACAGTGTGTCTGTCTCAATTATGGAAATGCCAGAAGTGAATCATCAGCCTTTGACTAAACCCCAAATACCACACACAGATGCATCTTTATCTCAGAGATGGGGGCACAAGCAGAAACATTTCTCATGTCTTATAAACGGGGACAATTTGGTAGTCATATGCCAGCAAAGAAAAAGCAAGTCTTCATGGATCACTGGCTGGCGGGCAGAGTGGCAACAAAAAGTGTCGGGTGGCATGTATATATATATATATATATATATATATCTCACAAATGGAGAGTGAATACCATTTTACTAAAGCAAGCTCCAAACCTCTACACTACCACCGCAACTGTGCCACCTACATCATCTGGAGCAGTTCAGAACCAATATTTGTCTAATAACGAAAAAAAAACCATAAAAATGTAAATAAAAGACAACCTACTCACCAGAGATGCAGACTCATAATTTGTACCGCTCCTCAGAGGCTGTAATTCAGTGGTACTGCTCGTATTCACTGGTCTGGAAGTGGTGAACAAAACCTTTCCTGGGCTGAGACAAGCTAGCTAGCTTCAGGGTTGGCTGACCTCCTCACGATTTCTAGCTTTTCTGGAAAATTTATTTTTAAGTATGTCCGAGACCAATTCAATTTCTCCTCCTAAGTAGGCATAAAAAAACTCTCACTCAGATGTATTAGTGTGTGCAGAGCTTCATACGTGTTTTGACAGTCGAACTGGGCTGTAACAGTTTCCCTCTGTCCAACCAATCAGAGGACTGAAAAATGCTGAAGGCTATTCTGGGCCAGCTAGCTTAGAAATCTGATTGGTTGAAGAAACAGAAACAGAAACTATTTCTTAAGGATACTATGGTTAAAAAAAAAAAAAAAAAAAAAAAAGGCCAGAGGGACTGACTTTGAAGGTCTTCGGCAGATTAGATTGACATGGCAGCACATAGAGGCTGAAATCTGACATTCACATATACATACTGGAAGCAGTGCAGCCAAGAGAAACGATACGAAATGAAGAAAATAAACTGTATGGAATAAATTAATAAAATTTTATCGACCTAATATTAGAATTTAGGTTGTAAATGTAGGTCAGCACTTCTAATATTGTTTAGGCCAGCAGAGAAGGCTTTGCTGGCCCTGACCGCCTGCCACTGATATATACATATATGCATGCAGATTGTCTTTAAAGGAGATTTGTTTGTAAAATTATTTTTGAAATTAAGTAGCATTTTCTACCTACTTCCATGAAACTCTCACCAGTAGAGTTCTGAGATTATGATACATAAATCGATATAGAGAGCATTGGGTTGTTGCTGAGTTGTGGCAATCCATGCTGCATTTGCTTGCTGTCATCCACATGGTGGCAGTCATGCCAATGAAATTCTCTAATCTCATGAACCAAAGTGCTCTATTTACCTTCTAAAACGGCCTTAGATACGTATGTGTTGGAAAATAACTGCAGTGTATATTAAAATTGCAATGTGTCAATAATGCAGTTTTCTCACTTTTCCTGGCAACTTAATGCTAAGTAACACTGTCAAGAGATATTTTGCATTTCACATTTGTACTTGACTGAGGAAAGCATAAAAAGCATATATTACAGAAACAGCACACTAAAACCCACTAACACATTTATCTTCAGCATAAACTTTATAGTGAAAGCTTTTACTCATTTGAAACTTGAAATAAGAAAAAACTTTGTAAACATAGTTAGAAATAGATTTGATATTTAATGGTCTTATATTTGCTCTATAACAATTTTGTTAGAAATATTGATTGAAGTTTTAATTCAGACAAGATTTTGAAGATATAATTTTCATTGTACTTGAGTGAAAATCTATTTGGGTTCTAGATGTTCTAGCAGATATTTTTATTAATTCTTGACCGTCTATCACAACACCTGCTAAACACAAGTATATAAAAAAAGACATGGAAGGTGTTATGCATACTATGTATATTTAGTTTTTAGATTGCTGTTTGTCATATGCCCAGTGTGAATTAATCTCAGTTGGCTATATTATTGTACGAATTACAAACCCGATTCCAAAAAAGTTGGGACACTGTACAAATTGTAAATGAAAACAGAATGCAATGATATGGAAGTTTCAAGTTTCAATATCTTATTCAGAAGTCAACATAGATGACATATCATATGTTTAAACTGAGAAAATGTGTCATCTGAAGGGAAAAATAAGTTGATTTTAAATTTCATGGCATCAACACATCTCAAAAAAGTTGGGACAAGGCCATGTTTACCACTGTGTGGTATCCCCTCTACTTTTTATAACAGTCTGCAAACATCTGGGGACTGAAGAGACAAGTTGCTCAAGTTTAGGAAAAGGAATGTTGTCCCATTCTTGTCTAATACAGGCTTCTAGTTTCTTAACTGTCTTAGGTCTTCTTTGTCGCATCTTGCTCTTTATAATGTGCCAAATCTTTTCTATGGGTGAAAGATCTAGACTGCAGGCTGGCCATTTCAGTACCCGGATCCTTTTTCTACGCAGCCATGATGTTGTAACTGATGCAGTATGTGGTCTGCCATTGTCATGTTGGAAAATGCAAGGTCTTCCCTGAAAGAGACGATGTCTGGATGGGAGTATATGTTGTTCTAAAACTTGGATATACCTTTCAGCATTGATGGTGCCTTTCCAGATGTGTAAGCTGCCCATGCCACACGCACTCATGCAACCCTATGCCATCAGAGCTGCAAGCTTGTCCTTATTCTCTTTAGTCCGGGTGAGATGGCACCCCAGTTTCCCCAAAAGAAAACTTCAAATTTTGATTCGTCTGACCACAGAACAGTTTTCCACTTTGCCACAGTCCATTTAAAATAAGCCTTGGCCCAGAGAAAACGCCTGCGCTTCTGGATCACATTTAGATATGGCTTCTTTTATGACTTTCAGAGTTTTAGCTGGCATCAGCGAATGGCACGGTGGATTGTGTTCACCGACAATGTTTTCTGGAAGTATTCCTAAACCCATGTTGTGATTTTCATTACAGTAGCATTCCTGTATGTGATGCAGTGCCGCCTAAGGGCCTGAACATTACGGGCATCCAGTATGATTTTTCTAGCCTTGACCCTTACGCACAGAGATTGTTCCAGATTTTCTGAATCTTTGGATGATATTTTGCGCTGTAGATGATGATGATAACTTTAATCTCTTTGCATTTTTTCTCTGAGAAACTCCTTTCTGATATTGCTCCACAATTTTTTGGCGCAGCATTGGGGATCCTCTGCCCATCTTGACTTCTGAGAGACACTGCCACTCTGAGAGTCTCTTTTTATACCCAATCATGTTGCCAATTGACCTAATAAGTTGCAAATTGGTCCTCCAGCTCTTTCTTATATGTACGTTTAACTTTTCCGGCCTCTCATTGCTACCTGTCCCAACTTTTTAGGAATGTGTACCTCTCATGGAATCCAAAATGAGCTAATATTTGGCATGACATTTCAAAATGTCTCACTTTAAAAAATTGAATTATTGCATTCAATTTTTTATTCACAATTCACTCAGTGTCCCAACTTTTTTGGAATCGTGTTTGTAGTTTATATTATGAAAAATATTATTTGATCCCCTGCTGATTTTATGGAAGGTTTAACAGTGAGAGACAGAATATAAAAATAAAAAATCCATAAAAAAAAAACATTTAAGAAAGGTTATAAATTAATTTGTATTTCATCAAGTGAAATAAGTATGAAATAAGTATTTGATCCCATACCAAATTAGCAAGAATTCCCACAGACCCAAATTAGTCCTGTACCTTTAAGAAAAAACGTCTCCAGGTTACATATGTAACCAAACACAAAGTCAACAAAGCTTTGGCGGGGTGACGTCACAACCAGGAAGCTATAAAAAGCACATGGAGTGAAGTCGATGCTAGCTTCTGTAAGGAAAAGAATGCCGGCAGAAATGCCGGCAGTGTGGCATGGAGACGCAGCGTCTCATTCCCTTAGGGAACCAGGGTTACATACGTAACCTGGAGACATTACCTTTTCAGGACTCGAGCTGCGTCAACAACGCTTTGGGAACATGAGTGTCCAGTACTGCCAGACTGACCAATCCCTGCCTAGTGTGTGGGGGCACAGCTAGGTTAAAGGACAGAAGGGCCAGAGGTGGCCCTGAGGTCAAGGTTATAGAACCTGACAAAGGTCAGCAGGGTGGACCAGCCTGCAGTGTCGCAGATGTCATGGAGTGACACTCTACTCTAACCCCAAATGGAGCTTGTTTGCAGGGAGGCCTCTCCTCAGATGGCCATAGCAGATGAGCAACTGTTCTGACTTCCTCCACCGAACCGACGTAAGTGCTCACTCCCTTTGGCAAACTGTTCCTGAAGGAATTCCATCACTGAACCAACTAGACAGTTAACTGGATCCAATCGGTGCAGATCGCACCATCCACTGAACAGATGCCATCTCGCGGCATGCAATCTCGTCATAGAGGGAGTTTGGATTGAAGAATGGTCTCTACCACCACAGCCACAGCCTCAACATCTCTGGATGGGGTAAACTATTGCGTTGTCTGCTTGAAAGAGGAGATCCCTCTTGAGAGGAAACTTCCCAGGGAGAACCACCTTATTTCCATCCTGGCGAACTCTCTCCAGAACTCTCGGAAGCAGCGTGACAGGGGGAAAAGCATACAGGCATAGCCTCGCCCATGCCTGAGTCATTGCCCCCAGCCCTAGAGGGTCCAAAGGTGTAAGGGAGAACCACAGGGGACAGTGCAACATCTCTTGAGTCGCAAACAGGTCTACTTGAGCCTTCCTGAATTTCTCCCAGATCTGCTCCACCACATGACGGTGGAGCCACCAATCCCTGGGTCTCAACCTCTGTCTCAACAGGGCGTCAACCACCCACCTGAGGTGTTGTACAAGCGGATCAACATATGGTGATCTCTGAGGTTAATTAGAAAATGCCTCAATGATAGAAGCAGCACGGCAGCATCTCTAGGCAATTTATGCGCCACAGCAAATGGGGCCTCCCCATAGACCTTGGGTGGAGCGGCCACTCATGACCGCTCCCAAACCTGTGAGTGACGCATCCGTCGTAAGCGTTATGCAACAACCGGAAACTGTCCAGACATCTAAGGCATGTAGAGCTTGCCACGTGACCTTGATTGGATGGATAATAATTATTTCATTTAATTGTCTTAATTGTTTTAATCACTTGTCATTTGAGTATTTTTTTTATCTATGTACAGGGCATTCAGAAGTATTCAGACCCTCTTCACTATTAAAAATTTTGTCATCTTGCAGCCTGACACTACAATCATACAAATATTATTCTACTCTTAGTACCCCATAATGACAATTAAATATCACATGTACCTAAGTATTCTGACCCTTTACTCAGTACTTAGTTGAAATACCTTTGCCAACAATTATGTCCTTGAGTCTTTCAGGGGTTTGACGCAACAAGCATTTGCACAAATGGATTTGGGATATTTCCACCATTCCTTCAGTCAGGTTGGATGGGGACTGTCAGTAGAGGTTTGAGTCAGGGCTTTGACTGGGACACTGTAGGACAGTCACACTCCAGCTACAGACATGACTGCCACTCCACTTCCAATCTCTTATCATCACCTGGTTTCCTTTTCAATCACTCTTGCTATTCAACCCAAAAATAATTTACATGTTTCTCCTATCCGTCCTAACCTTCACTTCATCTCTCTTTCCTCTGTAGCTTCCTGTACTCTTTAATCTCTTCCTGACCCTGACTCCTTTTCCACTCTACTCTTGGACGTTGCTACTGACTCCTTCCTCTCATCTCTTTCCTCAACCATGGACCTCCTTTGCCCCTTGACTACAAAACCCAAGAAAACGTCTTGTCCCACACCAGGGTTGTCAAAAGTTTCTCGCATCTTACTGCGCACTCCTGACCAAATTTTCTTTGGCGGTGACTTCTGCCAAAACTGCCTGCTACAAAGAAAAGCTTGAGGCCTCTGCACAAGATTCTTGTAAGCTCCACAACATCTTCTCTTCAACACCTCAACCCCCCTGCTGCACCTGCTCCATCCTCCATGACTGGTAATGACTTTGCCTTCTTCTATGATGAGAAGATTAAGAAAATCTGCCAGACCTTCACTTCCTCCCCAACAATGACTACACAACACAGCCAACAATCCACTACGTCTCTGTCAAGCTTCTCAACCTTAACAGAAGATGAGATACTGCAAGTCATCCAATCTTGCAATCCCACCACCTGTCCTCTGAATCCAATCCCTTTAATGTGACCATCACACAAGATCTCCTGCCCTTCATCTCCACAATCATCAACTAGTCATTAACATCTGGCTATGTACCAACTACCTTCAAGCAAGCAAGTGTTGTTCCCATCTTGAAGAAACCTGCTCTGGATCCATCAGACATCAACAACTACAGACCGGTATCACTTCTCTCCTTTCTTTCTAAATCTCTGGAACGCACTGTTTTTAAACAACTGTGTCTATCTCTCACAGAACAACCTCCATGATCCTAACCAGTCTGGGTTTTAAGCGGCACATTCCACAGAGACAGCCCTTTTGACTGTTTCTGAGAAACTGCATGCTGCGGTCAGCCAAGCTGTCATCTGTACTTATCTTCCTGGACCTTTCAGCAGCATTTGACACAGTCAACCACAAGACACTTTTGTCAACCCTCAAGAGCCTTGGTATCTGCGGAACAGCATGGGAATGGTTTGCTTCCTACCTGGAAGGTCGCTCATACCAGGTAACATGAAGGGGATCCACATCTGCCCCATGCAGACTCATTACTGGTGTCCCACAAGGCTCGGTACTTGGTTCCCTCCTTTTCTCCCTCTATACCCACTCCATTGGTGAAGTCATATACTTACATGGGTTTACTTATCACTGCTATGCAGCTGACACTCAACTAATCTTTCCTTTCCCTCCATCAGATACCACAGCTTCTGCTCGGATCTCGGCATGCTTGACAGATATATCTTCATGGATGAGTGCTTACCAACTAAAACTCAACCCCAGCAATACAGAACTGCTGTTCACCCCAGGCAATTCATCTCCAGGTCAAGATCTCCAAATAACACTTAATGACTCTCTGCTCTTCCCTTCAGCCACTGCTCGTAACCTTGGGGTAACTATGGACAATGAACTGTCCTTCTTCCCACATGTTGCTAATGTGGTTCATTCTTGACGATTTCTTCTCTACAACATCAGAAGGATTCGACCATTTCTGTCCACACAGGCTGCCCAGGTGCTTGTTCAGTCTCTTGTCATTTCAAGACTCGACTACTGCAATTTTCTGCTGGCAGGTCTTCCCCTGAACGCTGTCCACCCACTGCAAATGATCCAAAACACAGTTGCATGGCTTGCATTCAATCAACCCAAGTTCTCCCACACCACCCCACTGCTGCGCTCCCTTCACTGGCTTCCAGTAGCTGCACTTATTAGATTCAAAACACTGATGCTTGCCTACAAGGCCAAAAATGGACCAGTGCCATCTTACCTCAGTGACCTCATCACATCTCGCACTGCACCATGCTGTCTGAGACCAACTTCTCTCAGAATGAGAGGTAAGTACACTTTAAGGCTCTTCTCTGTTCTTGCACCGAGGTGGTGGAAAGAACTTCACCTAGATGTACAGCTGAGACCATGACTATCTTCAAGCGACGACTGAAGACCTACCTTTTCCTGAAACACTTAAATTAGCACTTTCCAAGTTTGTAGAATTCTAGGGATATATTTATATTAAGTTTGTAATCTGGCGTTCCAGTGTAGATTTATTCATTACTAGAGACTCAAAGCACTTTTGTACGTCGCTCTGGATAAGGGCGTCTGCTAAATGCCGCAAATGTAAATGTAAATGTCCTAAGCCACTTCTGTGTTGTCTTTGCTGTGTGCTTAGGGTTGATGTCATTTTGGAAGGTGACTAAGACTGAGGTTCTGGCCGGTGTGGAACAGGTTTTTATTGATGATATCTCTGTACATTGCTCCATTCAGTTTTCACTCAACCCTGACCAGTATCTCATTACCAGCTGCTAAAAAACACCCACACAGCATGATGCTGCCACCACCATGCTTTACTGTTGGTATGGAGCCTGGTTTCCTAGAGAAATAATATTTAGAATTGAGGCCAAACAATCTTGATTGCGTCAGACCAGAGAACTATGTTCCTCATAGACTTGAGAGTCCATCAGGTGCCTTTTTCCAACCTTTAAGTGGACTTGTAAATTGAAGTGAATGTGTTTTTCAATGAGTAGAGGCTTCCATCTAACCACTCTGCCATAAATCCCAGATTGGTGGAGGGCTGCAGTGAAAGTTTTCTTTCTGGAACTTTGTCCCATCTACACACAGGATCTCTGGAGCTCAATCAGAGAGAAGATCATGTTCATGGCCACCGCTCTCACTAAGGCCCTTCTCCCCTGATTGCACAGTTTGGCCCGACAATCAGCTCTTGGAAGAGTCGTGGTTGCGCCAAATTTCTTCCATTTAAGAATTATGGAGACCACTGAGATTTTGGGAATCTTTTAATACATTTATAAACATTTCCAGAATTCTGTTTTCACATTGCCATTATAGTGTGTAGATTAATAAGAAAAAAACTAATCTGAAAAATTGTAGTATTCAGCTGCAACTGAAGGGGTCTGAATACTTTCTGAATGCACCATATTATACTGAGCTAAAGGCATGACCAAAGTAAACATACAAAACTATGGATATAAAAAGTTAACCTGGAAAAGTTGAAGTCGGGAGTTATAAAGTCACTGTCGTTTGTGGAACATGGTACTTTAAATTGATCATAGTAGTACAAAAGAAGCAGGGTGTATCCCTCCTTGTCATAGTGCTTCCAGTATTTTCTGCAATTCTGAGCAGGATAAGTCATTGCATCATGCAAACAATATGTGCTCTTTCCGTTTTGGGGACTGAAAGAGTCTCTTGTTTAAAAAAGCAGGGATGTTAAATACTAGAATATGTTAGAAAATGGATCTGAGAACAGTACAAAGAAGTCCAAACATTAATTCAAAACATCCTTTTTTTTATTCTAATGGTTTTCTCCCATGTTGGTTCTGAGAATTTCACAGAAAGGTTTTTGTGGTAAGACATCAAGAGATATGGAATATACTGATATATTTGTGATCAAAATTCAACATAATAATTTTCAAATGGCTTTTTATTTACTGGTCATTTTACAGTTTTTAAACTACATTTGCTATGAATGCACCTGCAATACTTGTATATAAGCACACAAATATTTTGCAAATGAAGCATATAGTAATATAGTTACCAATATGAAACGGTACTGTTTATACACAAGCATACATAGAACTCTGTGTGTGTGTCATCAAGAGTATTTTAGACACAATCATGTTTTAGTTACAGACAGAAACAACAAGCTCAGGCCAGAAGTGAGTCAGACGGGGGAGTCCCACTAAACAACAGAGAGAGTGGTCCCTGCATGGAGGAATGACAGTGATAGTGGTAGCCGCCCCCTCTAGCACCAAGTCAACAGCAGCAATCAGGTTACTGAGTCGATTACACCCACTTGTTTTTGGAAAAATGCTTTGGTTCCCAACACCTTTAGCCCCTACACGTAGAGGGGCTTCCTTTCCATGAAACTAGATGTTTACATAGTTGTTAGTTTCACTGTGCTCCTATTGTAAGTTAAACTTTTCAAGACCATAATGAGTAAGCAACCTAAAAAATGCCCCAGATTGAGACCAGCAGAAAAAAACTTTAGACCAGAGGTGCCCAAACTTTTTCCTATGAAGGATCAGAAAACCAGAAACTTAACTGAGGGCTATGGGCCGGAAAAATTACACCAAATTTTTGTATTTAAATGTAAGTTTCCTTAGTTCCTCTCATTCATGCTATAATATTTAAAAATAAATAAATAAATAGAAAACATTACTCTGTAATATGCTTAAATAATGCCTGTTCAATGCACAATTCAGCTAGTTAATGACCTTTAAGGAGAGACAAGGAGCTGGTTCATAGTTTTCAAAAATTCTTTCAATATTTTCCTATTTTTTCTTGGCCCTAGTTTTGGCATGTCTGATGTAGAACATTTTCCTGGTTTTGAATCATAGTTCAAGATATTTCACCAAACTTTCACCCTCCTCCTAAATGTATACTATATACATATGATTTATCAGCTCTCTGCTCCGGATTACACAATCTTTTGTTCATTACAGTAAAAAAATCTGTTTAATTCTTTAAACCTGAACTACAGTATTTACATTTAATGAATGCACATAAAAGGTGATTAGATTAAGAGAAACAGTTTATGACCATACTGAAACATATTTCCCATTGACTGGAATTGATTAGTCATTTGCCTGTTCTCAGCTAAAGCAAATATATAACCAGTGTATTTTCAACAGACTTTAAAATCTTTTCTTTTTATCTTGAGTCTTTCTTGTTTTTAGACATTTATTTGTAACAGAAGAACATTTTTGCTTATTGGATAGTAACTTTCTGCAAATAAACATATCATTGACCCGAAAGATGCCACGCATTTTTTGTAAGTGTATCATACAGTAAATAGCTCTTATTCATTTTGAACTAATAAAATAATGTATTCTGTCAATTTGGCTTTATCTTCTACTGAGTAGGAAGAAAGGGTATTCACCGAACCTTTGTATTCTGCAAACATACTTAAAGATGGTTCAGACCACTAAGTAGATCACTTTTGTCTTAGTTCAAAACCACCTACATGGTATCCCACCTTTGATCATATAAAACATGGTTTACCATCAGTTTGTTTCAAAGATTGTGAGATTACCCTTCACCGGTCTCAGCAGGGACAAAATGTGATCTGATAATGATATTGAAAGTTACTCAATGAGAAAAAAAACTGTTGGATACTAGCCCATGTTTTGCATTAACCTTTGCAAGTAGCATATGACACAGGAGAAGAATGCAATGTTCTATCAAGCAATAGATCAAAACTTTCACTGCATTTCTCTCTGTCTGCATTCTTTAATGCTTATACACCACACTAACCAGAACATTTCTGCTACACACATTGTGGCAGATCCAACCTTTATGGTGGAAGATAATAATGGAAAATTGTAAAAACTGTAATTGTAGAAAAGTGTTAAAGATATGTACAGGAAGTAAGTGATAAGGTGTTTGGGGCAATAGGAAAGTGTGTTTGATGGGGCACTGTTACAGGAAATCGTCTGATTTCCCTTGCTGCAAAGAGCTTTCAGTCTTTCTTGATTTGGATTGAGTAATTTAAAAAATGAGCATTTTCTGCCAAATTTAAACCCATAATGAAGTCACCAAAACACCAACACCTGAGGGCTCCTGAAGATGGATGCCAAATACTCAAATAGTTAAGTAGCTTATTTATCTGGGTAAATGTAGCACCCAATCACATTGGATGGAAAATTGACATCCTGTGACGCACAGCCCACCACCAAATCTCTCAAATAACTCATAATGGAAAATTAAATGTCAGATGTTTTTGATCGCATATCATTTATATCTTATATGCAAAACAAAAGTGGAAACTCTATCTCTGTATGATTTCCATTCATACTTAATAGCTGTACATGGACAGTATAGTACAGTATAGGCAATATAAACGTTTTCTTAGAAGATATGCAAACATGGGAACAAAATATCACAAAGAAATAATAATAATAATTACTGTTAAGTGGTTCCTCATTATTAAATGTTTGTCAAATGTGTTATGAAGATTTGCATCAAATGGTCAAATATATGTGGGCATCTGAATATGTGGGTCTTCTCCACAAATCTGAAAGTACACTTAACAAAATGTCACGTTACTATTTTCTCT